>NC_136904.1:54827573-54939293 GCF_949606895.1 Notothenia rossii | reverse complement strand
ACACTCCAGAGACGTTTTCAACAAAAAAAAAAGTTTTTAATCTTTTTTTTTTTTTATAATTTTTTTTTTTTTAAGTCAAACATCTGGGGATTTTCAGAAAACATCCGGGGCTTGAGCCCAACTAGCCACCCCCTAGCGCCGCCACTGCTGGTGGCTTTAGACAGACGGCAGAAGACAGAACAGTTTGTGGCTGTGTGATGTGGTCTTTGATAATCCTGAGGGCTTTCTTCCTGAGCCGCTGGGAGTAGAGGTCCTCCATGGATAGCAGCTCCGTCCTGGTGATGTTCTGTGCAGTTTTCACCACCCTCTGTAAAGCCTTACGATTAAGGGCGGTGCAGCTGCCGTACCAGCCCGTGATGCAGCCAGTCAGGATACTCTCTGTGGTGCATCTGTAGAAGTTGCAGAGTCTCCTGGAGTCCATGTTGAACCTCCTCAGCCTGCGGAGGAAGAAGAGCCGCTGTCGAGCTTTTTTGGTGATGGTGGTAGTGTGAAGAGTCCATGTCAGGTCCTCAGTGATGTGGACACCGAGGAACCTGAATCTGCTGACTCTCTCCACCGTAGTTCCATTGATGGCGATGGGTGGGTGTCCCTCTCTCTGCTGCTTCCTGTTATCCACAATCAGCTCCTTGGTTTTGCTGACGTTGAGATGGCACCAAGATGTCAGGTTTTCAGTTCTGATAAAATAAAATAAACTCCAATACTCCTACCACTCTGGCAGAGATCCCTTAAAGGGTAAATGTTGAACGCCTGTACGCCGTCTCGTTGCCGTCGGTGATCTGGCCGATGATGGTTGTGTCGTCAGCAAACTTCACGATGGTGTTGGAGCTGTGTGTGGCAGCGAGTAGAGGAGAGGACTGAGTACGCAGCCTTGAGGGTGTTGTGTTCAAAATTCCAGGAAAGACAGGCAACTTCTAAGTTTAACTATTTATTATAAGAGAGCAAAAGATATAAATTCACTTGACCAAGGACTCCGTCGGGTCACAGAATTCACAGGCAGCAGAGCTGTAATCTGTCAGTCTATTTCCGGAAAGAGCCCCGAACCTTGTGCAACAATACATTTTATTAAACAGGGCGTGCCCGTACATTTATGATTGGTTGAAACTAGATGGAGAGTAACCTTGGTTTAGACTTTGGCTCTCTCTTGTTGGTGCACAGACTTAGATAACGTCTCTTGGCAACACGACCCTCCAATCAGCATTCGGCCGGCCGGCGAAGTCCCTCCCTACTCTGTCTCTATCCTAGTAATTTGTTTTCGCTAACGCTTCTTTGCAGACAGATAGTGGAATCCTCCATTTACACTGATTCCCAGTTATGCGGGGGCGTTGAGCACACACACAAGGCCAAGGCCAGATCCTCAATAACTCATTGTCTCTGCAGTGTGCACCTGGCTTTTGCAACATTTCTAATGCAGGCTAAAACTTTCTTCTGTGACTTTTCCCTTCGTTTCTATCCAACCCATCAGAACCTGGGATTGGTTATTTTGTCTATTTATTCCAAAGTAATAGCAACATTTAAAGAGCACAATAAGCAAATAATGTAATAATAAGAATCAGTTTTCTAATTTTATATAAAAATAGACTCCACAAGGGGCTTCGGTGTTGAGGATCAGGGTGGATGATCTGATGTTTTCCATCCGAACAGCATTGTCACAAATTCATTGCCTTCAAAGCCCCTCCCTCACTGACAGTCATCATCATCTACCGGCCTCCTAAACCTCATCCCTCCTTGCTCTCCAATTTCACTGAATTCCTCACACTTGCCTCATCCCTGTCTCAACGTCTGTTACTACTTGGTGACCTCAACATTCACATTGACTCACCCACCTGCAAGCTGGCATCCAAATTCACAAGCCTACTGAACAATTTCTCTATCACCCAACATGTCACCTTCCCCACCCATGACAAAGGACACATTCTTGATCTCGTCTGCTCTACCAACCTCCCAGCGATTGACCTCCACCCTTGCCCATTTCCCCTCTCCGACCACAAAACCATACAATTCACCATTGCCTCCCCAACCCGAAAACCCTGCCCACCCAGAAATATCACCTTCCGTAATCTACACTCCATTGACCATAACCATCTCTCCGAACTGCTATCGTCTAATCTCCCCCTAGACGCAACCCTCAGCTCACCTGATGATCTGCTCAACCATCTCAACTCCACCCTACTCACCTCTCTCAACACTTTAGCCCCCCTCAAAAATAAAACTGTTACTTTCAAGACCTCCTCACCCTGGTTCACACCCGCACTGCGTAAAATGAAGCCGCTAACTTGAACGTCTTTCAAAGAAATCCTCCCTCATGGTCCATTACATAAGCTACAAACTCCATCTCAATGCATACAGAGATGCTCTTATTGCCGCTAAATTTGCCTAACTCTCCAACATCTTCACTGACCCCTCCCGTATCCCCAGGACCCTCTTCTCCACAGTTAACAAGCTCTTCAAACCCCGTGCTGATAACCTCCCTACTTCTACTTCCGCTACTTGCAGCTCATTCCTCCAGTTTTTCGCAGACAAAATTAGCGCCATTAACCACTCCTTCTCAGCTCCATCTGATATACAAGCATCTCCCCCAACCTCCACCGCTACCATTTCTCCTCCCATCTCCCTTGACCTCCTGACTCCTCCTCCCCAGCGCCGCCTCTCCCAGTTCAACCTGGTTACCCCACTTGAAATACTCCATCTGATCGGTTCCTCAAATCCCACAACCTGCTCCCTTGACCCTCTACCCACTCCTCTCCTGAAGTCATGCTTCCCCGTCCTCTGCCCCTATCTTGCTAACCTTTTCAACTCCTCCCTGTCCCATGGAACCGTCCCCTTTGCCTTCAAAACTGCTGCCGTTACTCCAATCCTCAAAAAACCTGGTGTTGATCCCTCCTCCCTCACTAATTAGCGCCCCATCTCCAACCTACCATTCCTCTCAAAAACTCTTGAACGCATTGTAGCCAAACAAATTCACTGCCATCTCCAAACCAACAAGCTTTATGAACCCCTTCAGTCTGGATTTCGTCCTCACCACAGTACAGAAACTGCACTCGTCAAAGTCCTCAATGACCTCCTCACCTCTGCTGACACTGGTTCCCTCAATATTCTCATCCTCCTCGACCTGAGTGCAGCCTTCGATACCGTGAGCCACAACATCCTGCTCACCCGACTCAGGGACATTGGTATTGAAGGTATTGCACTCAGATGGCTCCAGTCCTACCTCACTGAACGATCCACTTCATCTCCCTCCCCAACCACTCCTCTGCCAAAGCTTCAGTCGCCCAAGGCGTTCCTCAAGGATCAGTACTTGGCCCCCTCCTCTTCATCATTTAAATCCTGCCCCTCGGTCAGATACTCCGCCACTTCAACCTGGACTTCCACTGCTATGCTGATGACACTCAGAAATATCTCAGCACCAAATCCCTCCATAACCCACCCCTTACCCACATCGATTCCTGTCTGACAGCTATTAAAACTTGGATGCAACATAACCTCCTCAAACTGAACAGCAACAAAACAGAACTCCTCCTAATTGGCTCCAAATCCACCCTCAGCAAGGTCAATAACATAACACTCACCATTGATGGCACCATTGTTTCCCCCTCCAATCAGGCACGCAACCTTGGCATAATCTTTGACCCCACCCTCTCCCTCCAACCTCACATCCGGCAAACAGTCAAAACCTCATTTTTCCACCTCCGCAATATTGCAAAAATCCTACCCTCTCTCAACCCGCCCCGCAGCCGAACGACTAATCCATGCCTTCATTTCCTCCCGCCTTGACTACTGCAACTCACTTCTTTACGGCATCAGCACTACATCCCTCAACAGACTCCAAAGTGTTCAAAATGCAGCTGCGCGTCTCCTCACGCATACCAAATCATGGCATCACATCACCCCCAGTCCTCAAAGACCTCCACTGGCTTCCTGTCTCCCATCGCATCAACTACAAAATTCTGGTCCTCACCTACAAAGCACTCCACCATTTGGCCCCCCCTTATCTCACAAACCTTCTCACTCCTTATCAACCCCCACGGTCCCTCAGATCCACCGCAGCCGGACTCCTATCCATTCCCACATCCAAACTGTGCAACTTTGGGGACAGAGCCTTCTCAGTGGTAGCTCCTAGGCTCTAGAATTCCCTCCCCCAAGATCTCCGTGACTCTTAGTCCCTCACAGTCTTTCAGTCCCGCCTCAAAACACATATTTTCAACTCTGTCTACCCATAAGCGCCCCCCCCCTCTCAATCAACTTCCTCTTGACTGCCTTTTTATTTATTTTTATTTTACTGTACTTACTTGTTTGCCTGTCCTTGTTTGTCTACCCTCCCTCATATTGTAAAGCGTCTTTGAGTTGTGAAAAGCGCTATATAAATAAAATGCATTATTATTATTATTATTATTATTATTATTATTATTATTATTATTATTATTATTATTATTATTATTATGTGTTCCTCTGGTCCAGGTGTGAGAGGGCAGTGTGGATGGTGAGGGCTAAGGCGTCGTCTGTGGACCTGTTAGCTCTGTAGACAAACTGCAGGGGGTCCAGAGAGTCAGGGAGTGAGGAGGTGATGAAGGTTTTGACTAACCGCTCAAAGCACTTCATGATGATGGAGGTGAGTGCTACTGGGCGGTAGTCGTTGAGGATGGTGATTTTTTTAGTTTTAGGGGGCAGGAACGATGGTGGAGTGTTTGAAGCATGTGGGGACTACAGACTGCAGCAGGGACCAGATATCATCCCTTTAAGAATAAAATAAATGAAAGTAGGATGACAAAAATGTCAACGGCACTTTTCCTTAAGGGATCTCTGCCAGAGTGGTAGGAGTATTGGAGTTTATTTTATTTTATCAGAACTGAACAGATTATAAGGTGGGAACTGAAAACAAACCAGAACAGAGTTGGAAGTGAACACACTTTATTTTTAACTGAATTTAAGTTGTACCTGGATTGTGTGGAGGCTATTTTTATATAACATTGGAAAGACTGATTCTTATTATTACATTATAAGCTTATTGTGCTCATTTATGTGGCTGTGACTTTGGAATACATAGACGTCTTTAGCCTGCAATACAGAGTAGCAAGGTCAGGTGCAGACACTGGAAGAATACAAAGAGTCTTTCATAAACAGGACATCACTCCGACCTTGAGCTTTGGGTGAGCTCCACTCCCACACATAGCTAGGAAGCAGCTTTATGAAGATTCCACTTTTTCTGTATAAACGTTAGCGAAAACAAATTATGTATGATGGTGCCAGAGTAGGGAGGGACTTCCACAGGCCGGCCGAATACTGATTGGAGGATCGTGTCGCCAAGAGACTCTATCTGAGTCTGCGCACCAACCAAAGAGAACCAAAACCACGGTATCTCTTCAGCTAATCTTGACCAATCATAAATGTATGGGCAACGCCCTGTGTAATAAAAATGTATGCACGCACAAGGTTCGGGGCTTTTTCCGGAAATAGTGGTTATAGATTACAGCTTTGCTGCCTGTAATTTCTATGACGTGACAGAGTCCTTGGCCGAGTGAATATATATATATTTTTCTTTCTCATAATAAGTTAAACTTAGAAGTTGTCTGTCTTTCCTGGAATTTTGAACACAACAATTGAAAGAGACACTTTATATTGTACTTTATATTTTAATTTCTGTCAAATTATATGTCTTGTTGTACAACAATTGTCTTATTTCATTGATGTTGAAATTGTAATTATTGCACCTGTAAAAGGGGAACAGAACAAAAAGAGTTAACTCAGGAATTTGTAGAGGTTAAAATAGGAACAACCTATACATAATATTTTAGTAGACCGGTCTAAAATAAAATAGGCTATTTTATACTATTCATCCTGTATGAATACAATTTAATTGGCCACAGAAATATGAATGCAAGGGAATAAAAAGTAAACAAAAAGGAAAGGTGATATACTTACCACTGATTTACTGAATGAAGTAGACAAAAAAAATATTTAACATACAACAAAGACAATGTTGTATGTTAAATGTTTTTTTTGTCTACTTCATTCAGTAAATTGCTAGCTGTTCTATCCACACCACCTGGTCTCTGGTCTAATTATTTTACTGTCAATCCACTCCAGTAGAATCTCGAATTATTCTTATCCAATAGCTTAACCCAAGATAACAGGTGCTACACTTACATCCAAAAGCAACGGGCAATAAAGTGTGTATGTGTTTGATGGAGGGGGTAAGAGAGAGAGTGAAGAATGCAGAGAGGGTCAGGGTCTCGGCTCTCACATTGTGTAAGTGTGGTTGGGCTCCATGGGCAAGCCCGCCTTAACCTGCCATCAGGCCCTGGGGCTGATAGTTTTTGTAGGCCCCCTATTTAAACAACAAATCAAAGTCATTTATAGCCTGGGCAGGCTCTGTGATCGCACTTCTCCACTCTGCTCTACACGCGCATGGTCCTCTCCTCCATATGAGTGACGTATCGGGCCTCCCTCATGTATTTGTCCGGTTGCCGTTGGCTCCCCTCCACGTAGCAAGTCCTCGTCGTCCTCTCCATCTCCTCCAACAGATAATGTCCCTCCTGTCTGTTTTTCCTCTCCCGCTACTCCATCGCTATCAGAACCAGACGGCCTACTTGTCTCCGAGGCCCCGCGGCCGGCACCGCTACCGCTCGGTACAGAACTCATCTGTCCTTCCTCCTCATCCTGGCCTACAGGTTTAAAATAACCTGTAAGCGTCGGCATTTTTTGTAACAGCTGCTTGTCTCGAAACTCCTTTTCCCTCAACAATTTCCTTTTCCGAGCGCCACTCAAACTTTTTCTTCACTCAATCACTCGCAATTTGAATAAGTCACATGTGAAACATATTCTCATTCTGACGTGTGTGTGTGTTTGTGTATATTTGCGTTTGTGTGTATTGTGTTTGTTTCCCGGGGAAAACATTCACGAGAAACACCGGCTGTTGTTATGCCTGCTGTGACGTTAAGTTACTCCGTTCTCCGCTTGTAATTATGACGTTACAAACTTCAAAGTTGTATTTATCATCTGAATTTGCCGAAACAAGTTTAATATTCTGAAAGCCAAGACTTTTTCTTTTTTTTTAATCAGATGAAAACAAACTGTAACGGAGCTTGCCGTGTTATCTATGATTACTATACGTCTTACATTAATAATTTCAGTGGAGGGAGGGGGGGCGGCGCTGTGGAACAGCAGAGTGGCGAGGGAGAGCTGTTGTCTTCCCTTTACAAGCTTCAAAAATGTATTTATCGTGTGATTTTGGAAATGAAAGTTTCATATTCTGAAAGCCAAGACTTTGTTTATTTAACATTTCTTTTAAAAACACCCGAAATAAAAAAATAAAAAAATAGATTTTTTTTTTTTTTTTTTTAATTGGCTCATGATAGGCCCCCGATCTCCGTAGGCCCCTGGGCTTCAGCCCAGGTCAGCCCGTGCATTAAGGCGGCCCTGTCCATGGGGAGGGCTCCTCTTCAACCCTGTGACAGAGATTTACTACACAATACCTGCAACATATATTCCACTGATGCCATTGTTAATAGCTGCACTGTGCACCATATGTAAGTACGAATAGACCTGTTTTGTCAGATTAAATCATACAGTGGTCGCTGCAGCGGGAAATAGCTTCAGCTAATTGAGATGCTATACAGTCACCACCCACAATCTGCCATACCATTCAGCAAGGAGTTATTCTTTATATATAATATAAACTCTATATATATTCTATACCAAAGCAATGGGCAGGTTATTCATTGTTAAATAACGTTTTGAAAGAGTTGTCCTTGTCTTTTATTGAGAGCGTGGTGGCCCATTGTATCCTCTATTGGCAACATCATGCAAATGCACTTTAACAGACACGTGACAGTTGCAGCCATGGGGGTGCACACACACTCAACATAAGTAATGCATCTAAAACTCTGCGCTATAGTTTGAACTGCAGAGCAGGAATTATTCTTCCGTTCTGTGTTGTGTCTTTGCACTGGTAATAACATTAGTCGCACATATCCAAGTTCAGGACGCTAGTGTGTGTCTGCCATATATGGAATATGGCTGTGATTGTTGATCATGTTTTTTTTTACTGTTTATGATTTATCTGTGTATGTTGAATGTTGTGCCCACACCTAAAGCAGATGGTAATGGTAAATGGTAAACAATGGTAAAATTAAATAAAGCAGTCTAGTTGGAATATGTTTTCAGCCGGACCCGGCGCCACGAGGGGGCAAAAGGGGGCATTGCCCCCTCAGTTGTATTCTTTGCCCCCTCACTTTGAGCATCATTCATCCATCAAAAAGTACGATAAATGTCACAATTATTAAATACATTTAAATAATTATTTCCCCCAATATACGTTACTATGTTTGGATCAGATATGCGGGCAGGCAGTCAAGTAACTAGTAAAAAAGCCTCAACCCCAAGTGAGCTTGTAGTCTTAATTCATGTTAGCGTGTGTCAGGGTTCCTGCAGGTTTCGCCAACTCAAATTTAAGACTTTTTAAGACCTTTTTAAGACCACTTTGAATAGAATTTAAGACCTATTTCACTGCAAGAAAGTATGAAGGAAAATTGCTATGAAAGAAGAAATACGTCCCATAATTACTGACAAAGTAAATGTATTCATGTTCAACATAAGAACAATAACTGAACATAACAGTACAGAACTGTGTTAGCCAAAAAGTGTGTATGTGTGTGTGTCTCTGTGTGCTTGTGTGTGTGTTCGGGCTGTGCAATTAATCGTATTTTAATCGCAACTACGATTTTGGCCTGCCACAGTTACAAAAACAACATAATCAAAAAAAACAATTATTCAGCTTTGCTCGGTTGTGACAGTGACAACATATTTAATCTAATTAATTTGAGTCTAATTTATATGTATTTATCATATTTATATACGTTTAGTAGCTTGTGGAAGTGCGCTCCAAAATATTTGTTGATCTTGTTTATTGGTATTTACTATTTTGATATTATTTATTTAAATATATCATTTATTTAATTATTTTTTGTATTACTTTTTCAGTTGAATTATACGTTCTAGGTAATCAACAGTTAAAAAGATAATGTTCAAATTATTATTTGTTTTAAAGTTCAATAAATGGATGTTTTCAAAGTCAATGAATAATCGTATTTAATAATTGTGATATTAATTATTGACCAACATAATCGTGATTATTGCCATAATCGAGCAGCCCTAGTGTGTGTGTGTGTGTGTGTGTGTGTGTGTGTGTGTGTGTGTGTGTGTGTGTGTGTGTGTGTGTGTGTGTGTGTGTGTGTGTGTGTGTGTGTGTGTGTGTGTGTGTGTGTGTGTGTGTGTGTGTGTGTGTGTGTGTGTGTGTGAGTGAGAGAGAGTGAGAGTAACAAGAGCTATATTCAGGGCTCTGCTGCCTTGGCTACAATCTTTCATCATTGCTGTTGTATGATTGGTGTTTAGCTACGGTATTTAGCGTCTACAGCACCTCCGCTTTTAGGGTTGACGTAGACCCAAACGTCGCCCGGAGGTCCCCCGGTGTTGTTGCGGGAGCTGCTGCACTAGCTAACGCTGCACTAGTTAACGCTACATTAGCAAAACAAAAGCTTTATTTTGCAAAAGGTGCGGCGGGCTTCAAACACCTTCCCCTCCACTGGTTTCAACCAAGCACTAAATTTGATGTTTTCCAACCAAATACGGTTTAACTTACACTTCCCCATATTTATTTGTAAGTAGATTCGAAGAGACATGAGTTTCTGACTGCCGCTAGCTGAAGCTTGGTTGCTAGGTTACTAGCTGGGTGTTCTCCGATAAGGGGCCGGGAGAAACAAAGTTAGTGATTGCTGGTTCCATGTTGATTTATTTCAATACAAATTGTTGGGGGGAACTGAAAGGCTCTTACCGTACTGGTTACTTTGCAGCCCGGACATTTTCCCCAAAACACATTTTAGACGCGATCGCAACACAGAAGTACTTTTCAGATCCGATCATTTTTAAGACCTTCTAACTCATATTTAAGACCTTTCTTATTTTGTTGGTCATATTTAAGACCTTTTTAAGGCCTTAAATTCAGATTATCAAATGTAAGACTTTTAAGACTTTTTAAGACCCCGCGGGAACCCTGGTGTGTGCTTAGCTGTAAACACAGTCCACAGTCCAAAACGTCCCCGTTTTTGGTGGCCGGTACCCGGTTGAAACTGCGGAAAATGCTCCCATTTTTGAATGTGCATTAAAAAACATAAAGCAAGGTGAAATAAAATGTTAGATGTCAGTAAAAACCAGTCTATGGTAAAAACAGAGTAACAGAGTTGTGCCTGTTTGTAGTGTTAGCGTATTTCTTCTTCTACTACTTTTTTCTTCTACCTCTGCTTCTTCTTCTTCTACTTGTAATTCAATGTAGGCTACCTGCCCGCAAAATATATTATAAATATTGACATAGTACTACAACAAAGCTTTAAACGAGGTAAGTTACAAATTTATGTTCTCAATCGTCACGTGTGGGATTCAATATTACATTAGTTTAGATTCGATTTTTACTATAATAATAATAATAATAATAATAATAATAATGTGTATGATATAAACCGTATTGGTACAATGAGTGAAATCTAGTGACGGATTGTGGAACATTGAATCGATTTTTCGGTACCACTTTACAATAAGACTACCCTTATAAAAGATTCATAAATAATTAGGTTATTAATTAAGTTGTAAACACTTTATTAATCATTAAGAACCATTTATAAACCAGTTCTAACATAGTTTTCATACGTCACTATTTGGCAAGATGACTAAGCCTTATATTGGCTAGCTTACTTCGTCTTCTTCATCATCCAGCATCCTTGGTATCTGTTGTTCAGTGAGTTTAATCCCCCCCTTCAATCAATCAATCAATACATTTTTATTTATATATATATCACAAATGTTACATTTGTCTCAGTGGACTTCACATTTTGTACATAATATCAGTATGACAATACAACACCCTCTGTCCTTAGACCCCTTCCATCTTGATGTTTCTTGGCATCTCTTTATGACCATATATTTATGAGTTACTAACATTTATAACTTCCAAAAGGGAGCTTTATTGTAAAGTGTAAAACACATTCCCATTTATTAATGAGTTACTAACATTTCTAATAAGGCTTAGCAGTACAGATACATGTGGGCTCACTATTATTAATGATTTATAAAGTTTTCACAACTTAATTAATAATTGAATTACAAACTATTCGTAAACCCTTTATAAGGGTAGTCTTATTGTAAAGTGGTACCGATTTTTCTCATGGCAGTTTGACTCTAGAGACAAACCAGGGGGCTTTGCTTTTAATCTGTGTCTGTCCATTTGGTGTAGTATTTTATCCAATATTACATTTGGTTTATATATTAGTCACTTTATTATGAAATGCCAGGTTTTAGGCATTGGTTTGAACATTCAATTCTGAAAATAAAAAATCAACCATTTAATGATGATTAATTATTCATTTTTCTTTAATCCTGATGTGACTAGAGTAGATAGTAATTAAGTAAGTCAATCTGTATAGGAAGACGAGTTAAGGGATAGAGGAGAAAAGGTTATGGTATAATTACAGAGCCTGTCAATTTATGAATTGAGGAAATCAAAGTTAGTCTGTTAACCAAAGTGCAGCCATCTAATAATGTACTATCTGTTATTAAAGATCAGAGGAAAAGAACAGAATGAGAGGGGTAAATCCGGAATAAAGAAGCAAAGAGATTGTAGAGCAGTGAGAAGGAAAGGAAGAAAGAGAAGACACGTTTAGGTCAGGATGGATATCCGAAAGTGGTTGTCCAACAAGAAGGCTGGTAGTTCTGGCAGCAGCAAAGATATTGTGGAGGCCGAGCTTCCACAGAGGGATTTAGTTCAGAGCGAGTTAACTCCACCAGCCAGAGAAGATGTCCCGGCGGCGGCCAGAGCATCTTGTTCCACAATAAGCACTAGAATGGGTCAACAGCTGCCTCCAGCTCCGCCTTTTAATGCCACTGCGCCTGACGATCTTGGGACAGAGGGGCCAGCCCAGGTTATCCTGCAGTCCTACCCTGTCTGAATAATTAATGGCCAAAAACGCACCTTTACTAAGAATTGGTTTAATGGAAGAAAGTGGCTGGAATATTCAGTTGTGGCTGATGCTGCATTTTGCTTTCCATGTAAAAAGTTTAACATAGGGTGTGGTGCTAATGCAGACAAAGCCTTCACACAAACCGGCTTCTGTAATTGGAAATGTGCAACTGATAGCACCAAAGGTTTTTCAAGACATGCATCCAGCAAGGAACATTTGAAATGCAACGCTCTCTGGATCGAATATGGTGCTCGTAGTGCTACAGGATCTGAGTTCTCCACGCTTGTTAATGAGGGGCAACCGGCAAGAAATCGCCAATATTTAATTGCGATCGTGGACATCATTGAGCAACCGCTCAGGGGGACGTTGGATGCTGTGGATTCAAGAGAAGACGTGGAAAGTGGACTGTTTTTGTCTATGATGGAATATACACTGAGGAAAGACCCGGCCTTAGCAAAGGCATTCAGCACTATTCCGAAAAATGCCACATACACATCACATGACATTCAAAACGAAATAATAGGGCTCATGAGTGAAATAGTGACCAGTGAAATAGTTGAAGAAATAGGAGACACCTGGTACACTTTAAAGGTAGACGGGACCAAGGATCCAACAGGTTTTGAAAATGCGTCAATTTTGGTCCGTTATCTAAATAAGAACAATGATATTCGTGAGAGACTGCTGGTAATGGCCACTACGAAGCATTGTGATGCCCTAAGTCTGACAGACCTTGTCATTTCTGAGCTAAGAAAGGCAGGCTTAACAACGGACAAAATCTTCAGCCAGTGCTATGATGGTGCAAGTGTGATGTCAGGGAAAAGAGGAAACGTACAGAAAATACTGCAGGAGAAAGTTGAGAGAGAGGTCCCATATGTGCATTGCTTCAACCACCAGTTACATCTGGTGGTTATTCATGCCATGTCCTCAGAGAACACTCTGCAAGTCTTTTTTGATGTGTGTGACATGCTTTATCGGTTTCTGAAAAAACCAACCGTGTCCGCAGTGTACACAGGACAACGCCTGAAAAGGTTATTGGACCAAAGGTGGACCGGTCACCTAGGTACCGTGTCAGTCATAGTCAACAGTTATGACGCTGTCGAGCAGTTCCTTGCGGAGATTGACAGCAGTGGCCTTCCCAACCAACTAAGAGTAGAGGCAACAGGTCTCCTAAAAGCAGTTCAAGAGCCCCACTTCAAATTTACTGCGGTTATGGTCCACAAAATCCTCACCCTTCTGGACCCTCCTAACAAAATCTTGCAGGATAAAAAAACAGACCTCTACACTGGAGTGAAGGTTGTTAAAAGTGTAATGGATTGTGTGGAGCATCTCAGGAGTGACTCGGAGTTCCAAGCCATTTGGGCACAGTGTTCCACTGGCAGCTCAGCTGATGCATCAGAACCAGCAGCTCCTCCACCAATGAAGAGAGTTCGCCAAGTCCCTACACACCTGAAGCAGTACGTGGTGGAGAGTACTATAGGTCAGCAGGACATAGGAAGTGAGACAGAGTGCAAGCGGCTCTTCTTCAGCACATTGGACAGTGTCATTGGGGAAATGAACAGGAGATTTTCTGAACGAAACAGCTAGCTGGTCGAGGCGCTTTGTGTCCTTGACCCAGAAAATCCTCACTTTTTGAATGTGCAGAAGGTGACATAGCTGCTTGAGCTCACGAAAACCACTTGGGTGGAATCTGAGTTTGCTGTAGCTCAAACATTTTTGCAGTCTGAAATGGCCCGCTCTACTGGGGATGTGTGGACCCCAACTTCCATCCTGCAGCGTTTCTCCATGCCTCTTGCCGCTAAGCCAACCGTGCTTACCGCACTGAAACATGGAGTGACTTTTGGGGCATCGACGGCTACGTGTGAGAGCACCTTCTCAACGCTAACAAATGTCTTCAGTCAGCACAGACGAAGCATGCTGCACCCAAGAAAAGCCTGCATGATACAATTGGCGTGTGAGGCGGATCTCACAAAACAATTTCGGGAAAAAGACCGGAAGGAGCGCTTATTCAGAAAATTCAATAAGCAAACAAGGAGGCTGCAACTTTACTGAAATAAGGTAAGATACAATTCTGCAGATTTATCTTGTTAAAAAAATGTGTCAATTAATTACATTGCCAGTATTTTTCGTTGTTATGTGACGACCCCTACTTTACCTGTTGTGTGTGTGTATGTCCCTTTAACGTTCAGCACTGATTGAGGGCACCTGGCTGTCGGTACGGTCATGAGGAGTGAAAGGCCCGAGCCAGAGACTTGCTTGCTCTCTCTGTTGGAGGATCTGTTTTGGAGAGCAGCTACCTGACTTATGATTTTGTTTCCCTTCACCTTAGTTTGGTATTCAACACTTTGCACGACCACACCATGTTCACACACCCACACATACACTACTGATATTACTGATTAACACATCCCATTGTGGTAGCTCTGTTTAGTTTAATGGTAATAATAAATATCAAATATACAGTAATCAATTATATTCTTGTATAACCCAAAATGAAAATGCTTCATATTTTATGATTTTCTATAATTACAGTATAAACAAAACACAAGTGGTTTGTTAAGTTCAGTGTAAGGCCTATTATGGTTTATGGGTGTCACTGATAAGGGAGGGGAGACAGTTTATTCTCTCACAGCGGTGCACAGAGGGGGGCTCCTGACCTTTTGGAGAAATACGAAGGCCCCAAAAATGTGTTTATGCCATGGCCGAGAATAATATTTCCCAGTCCTGCACACTAGAGGTCATGCCCCCGGACCCCCCCAGAGGAGGTGAGGTCCAGCCCGAAATAAATAAGGTTAAAATAATTAAATTGCATACATTTTCTTTTAGTAATACTGAAAACTGGTCCCACAGACCCAAACAGCACACAAAGTATAATGTTAAAATGTGCTAAATATATACACTGCAAAAAACAAAAAAAGAGGAGTAAAAGTATCTCACTACTTGTTTTATTTTTTGAAAGTAGCTCTCATCCTAAAAAAGGTTGGAGACCCCTGCATTAGAGCGTACAAACTGTAACTGTAAGTATCTGAAATAAATATGTGTACTGAAACAAATACCAATAACTGTATTGCATTGTTTTCTTATGCGCAATTACTTCATACTGTCTTTGTCTTTTTCGTCCTGCATTTATTGTGCCCCCCTCAGAAAATAACTGGCTCTACGGGATTAGTTTTGTATCATAAAGATAAAGCAAAATCATGAGTTTAAAAGAAAAAAAAACTGAATCAAGCAAAATAAAATACATTTAAAAAATAAAACTGTAAGTTGCAAACAAATCATTTGTGTAATCATGTAAACTATAAGTCTTTTTTCTTTGTTTTAACATAGGTTTCTTGTTTGCAGTTCTTGTTTCTTCTTTCTCAATGATCAGACTTTTGCTCTTGCTGCAGCTCTTCTCATTTGCGCTCCTTCACTTTTTGTTTGAGATTCTGACCAGCGCCATATAGATAGAAGAGTTACGGCAGTGGAAGTCCAAAAACGGTTATCGTCACGTGGTTCATGGAGACGAGGATCGTTCCCCGGAAGTTCATGGTGGGCAATATGAATGCATTGATAACAGGAGACAGAACTACGATTTTTGGTAATTATTAGTGAATAAAGGTTTTGATTTGCAATATTTATACAACAAATCGATATGTGTATGTATTTACATCAATATGTTTTAAATAGGGCCGGGACTTTAACGCGTTAATTAAGATTAATTAATTACACAACAATTGACGCGTTAAAAAAATTAACGCATTTTAATCGCGCTTATTTTTGCACCGCGGAACGTTTCTCACTGGATGAGTTTCAGGGGTACCGATTATACTGGAGCACCAACTAACGTTCATGACTTCAGACAACAACAAACCACAGTGAATGGGAACTTTTGTTTTAAAAAACGGACGGATGGAAGCGTCGATAAGAGCACGGTTGTTTGCAAATTATGCAAAAAGGAATTTGCATATCACCGCAGCACATCAAGCCTCAAGTATCACCTCAATACAAAACATATAGCAGCTAGCGTGGAAGCTAGCGTGGACGTTAGCCCGACTCGGAGTACAAGGACCCACACCCAATTCGCGTTGATCAAACAGTGGCCTATGCAACAGAGAGATTTTATTTTTCATCAGGATATTGGAAGAATAGGAGGGATTGAGGTCAATCACTGGCACTTTTTTATTTTATTTAAATTGTACACTTTATGTTGAACTATTTATTATGTTGTTGGTGCAACTGGCACTTTATGTTGAACTGTTTATTGTTTTGGCCAAGGTTATTGAGAGAGTTGGACTGAAATTGATTAGATTTTTTAAATCAACTGTTGGTAAATCAACAAAGTCTGTTATGGCCTCTGAAGCAACAGAGAGATGTTTTCTAATAGTCAGGGTTTCCAATGTTCTGAATGTAATTGAAAGTATTGTGTTTTACTTAAAAAACAAAGTGTTATAGTTTACAGAAGGTCTACCTACCTAAATCTCTGAAATGTACTAGATTCCTAAATATGCTATTGCTACACTTTATGGCAAAAATTTCACTTTTCTGTTGGTCTTGGTTAAGTACCCACTTGAAAAAAATAAACAATGTTTTGTTGCTTAAGCTTATGTATTCAGTCATTATTCAATGGTATACTAAAATCCATGTGAAAAAAATTGCTTCTCACTGTTCTCAGGTCAAATATTTATATTTGATTAAAAATGCGATTAATTTTGATTAATTAATTACAAAGCCTCTAATTAATTAGACTAATTTTTTTAATCGAGTCCCGGCCCTAGTTTTAAAAAATAAAATAGAATTTGCTAATATTAAGTGATAATATTAGGATTAGTGTGAACAACTAGTTTACATGTTAGGCTAACAGTGCCTTGGTTAAAGAGCCTGTTGCTGTTTATAGCTTTGAATTCTTTAAAACCAATATTATCTTCTTAAACTTGTATGGTAGTCAGGAGCATCACTTTCTAATGTTTATTGATATATTTAGAGGGAGGGGATCTAAAGGAATGCTTCAAAATTCAGATTAGATTAATTTCTACCATTTTCTTAAATTCATGGTAGTTTCAGCAATCCCATGGTAATTGAGGACACAAGTTATCTAAATGACTAATGTCATCTTTATGGCTTTCAGAAAAGACAGGAGACCGACAGGTGACTATCAAAGGACTAGCAGCAGCAGCAGCAGCAGCATGATGATGATGTTAAATGTGTTGTTTTAGGAACATCCATTGCAAATACATGGAATTCAATAAACATTGAATAGCATATCATGCAGTTTGTCTGTACCTTTTCCTCCGTGTTGTCCTGGTTTGCTGTGCTGCCTCCTAGTCGCCACCATGGTTTGCTGTGCTGCCTGGGGATGCTCAAATCGCTCAGAGAAAGGAGTACGAATGTACGGCTTCCCCACAGACACAGAGCGCAGGAAAAAATGGCTGGCTCAAGTCAGCAGGAGCAATTTCACGACCAACAGCAACAAAATATGTGAGGTAATTATATACAAACACTGCATTTGCACTTTTTCACAAAACGACAACCACACCATTGGGAAAGCTTAATGTTTTGTTTAATACAAAAAAACAGGGAAAGGCTTGAAAAACACAGAGTTGAGACTCAGGGTGCAGGGTGAGGGTCTCAATGCAGGTATTCAGGCTCCATTGAATCCCCCTCTGGTTCTTGTGCTGAAAGAGGAAGTAACAGACAGGAGAAAGGGTTATACAGATGTAGCGATTCATTTCAGACAGTTTGAAACGCGAGGGCCGTGATTGGTACGTGATCTGCCCTCGCTCAAGGGAAAACCTCCAGCTTGACTTGAGACCGCCCCCGTGATAGATAAATGTAATTATAATGAAGCCAGCTGCAATGGATCATTGATCCACCAGGGGGTGCAGTGGGGTTCCACACTGTAGCTCATGTGAAATAAAGTGAGATACAGTATGCTGGATGTACAGCGGAACTTTGTTAAGATCCATATGTCACGGATATCATACTCTGTGCTAAATAAGAGACATGTAATCATTTACAAAACATCACCATGTTGTTATTTAACAAAATAATTTTGTTATTCGAAAAAAACGAACGGGAGGAAATGCAGCCCGGCTCTCGATTTTTAATCCTAATTTAATCATCATCTTCACCACGATCATTTATGTTTATGTTCGCCGAATTGACATGAAATCACTGACACATATGAATATACTGTATTCAACTTCATTAAAATGTTATTAACGTGCCTAAACTCAGTAATTCACAAAAAATATGTATATTTTAATGGAGCTTCGTCAGTCGATCAGGATCCCAAAGTGTAGCGGAGGGATCCTCATCTGGATGAAGGGTGTTATTTTCCCCATAAGGAACAAGTCGCTGCAAATTATCCCGCTTATTACATGGCCACATTCTCAACAAAGTAACGACATGACTCCCAATATTAATTGAAATGCTTTTATGGATTTAGAAAATGTTTTTATTGATTTAAAAAATGGTTGTATGTATTGATTTAAATTGACATGCATCCGCTAAGAAAAATAGTCCGTTGTTACCGTTTTTTTAACAGTCTGAATGAAACGGCAGCTCTCAGCTGTGTATTTACACAACTAATGGCCCATCAACCACAGCTCTCTCCCCCCCTCCCCCCCTGATCTTTCTTCTCCAGCAGCTAAATTAACTGTAGGTTACTCTGAGTGACCATAGACTGTATGTGACAAGCTTACAGTTAGTGACGTAACAACACCATAAAAGCTGGTGGGTTGAAAGCAATACGGGAGGTAAAAATAACTAGAATAATTGTGATTTATTTATTGTGGCTTTTATGTTTTTAGGTATAAAATGTTATGTAATTCAGGCTTATAGTTCACCCTTCTCTAAAAGCCTTCAACAATGACAATATTCATTGTAATTTAATAAATCCTTCCAACACACAATGTAAAAAATAGCCTACTGTAAGTTAAGAAATCATTTCAATATGTACATCTTCTGATGTAACAACAATAACATTATAAATAGTAACATAGCTGAACACGGTATTGCACATTTAGCTTTGAGTGTTACTGACCTGAGATGTTTTTATTACATGAATTAAGGTGACTGAGGCTTTTTAACATGTGGGATGCAAACTCATCAGGTATGAAAAAGGTGACAAGGATCCGAGCCCCCGGCTCCCCCACCCCACGGAATGACAGAGGATTTTAGCAGTCAGAACAACTAAAGCAGCAGTGTTAATAATAACAGAAACGCCAAAGAGTCACATTATAGAAATATTTAAAAGCATTTATTTTAAATTGTGTAGCAGTCAGTTTATAATTTTGGCAGCACTGTTGAGCATTTTGAAAATGTATTTTCATGCCTCTATGCAAGGCTTAAGTCTTTTTATCTTTATAGCCACATGGTGTAAAGTAACTAAGTTCATAAACTCAACAAGTACTATACTTGGGCACAATTTTGAGATACTTGTACTTTATTTAAGTATTTCAATGTTTTGCTACTTTGTTCTTCTACTCCACTACAGTTCAGAGGTAGATGCTGTACTTTTCCTCCACTCCATGTATGTAATACCTTTAGTTACTTTACAGATGTGGATGAATGATGTGAAATATAATCAAGTGTTAAATCAGACTTTAGTTCCACCTGGAGTAAATCCACAAGCTACCCTGCAGTATACAAAGTCATTCAAACTAGCTGCACCTTTACCAGCTTTGAGAACACTTTCATGATCAATCATTATAAAACCTATCATATCTATTATTCTGAAATGGACCAATCTGCACAATGACTACTTTTACTGTCGCTACTTTCACTATATTTTGATGATAATACTTTTCTACTTTTACTTGAGGAACATTTTGAATGCAGGACTTTTACTTTAACAGAGTATTCCTACACTCTGGGACTATTACTTTCACTCAAGTACAAGATCTGAGTACTTCTACTTTTACTCAAGTACAAGACCTGAGTGCTTCTACTTTTACTCAAGTACAAGATTTGAGTACTTCTACTTTTACTCTAGTACAAGATCTGTGTGCTTCTACTTTTACTCAAGTACAAGATTTGAGTACTTCTACTTTTACTCTAGTACAAGATCTGTGTGCTTCTACTTTTACTGAAGTACAAGATCTGAGTACTTCTACTTTTACTCAAGTACAAGACCTGAGTACTTCTACTTTTACTCAAGTACAAGATCTGAGTACTTCTACTTTTACTCAAGTACAATATATATATACTTATACCACCTCTGTTTATAGCCTATGAAAAAAACTATTAGAAATAGAAGGCTAAAGCTAACGTTAGCAGTTAGTGACAATGTATGCTAGCTAGCTAGCTCAACGATTCCTTAAATAATATTGCCACAGAAAAACCTTTCAGTTCACATCACGCTCTGCCGCTCCGACAGGGAGCTCTGCTCTGAACACCTGAACGGCCCGTTCTAACAGCTGTTCACCAGCGGTCCAGTCTGTGCCACAGTGACTCCGGACGCACAGTTCATATTAACGAACGCACCCGTAGGTAATGTAGCTGCTGAAGCTAGACCATCATCACGGAGCAGCAGTCTTATTATACATCCATGAGCAGAGCCGGAAGGCAGGAAGACTCGAGCACACAGCTCGTACTTCATTATAATATATAAAAAAAGAACACCATGCGTGTCATGATGGCACATAACAGCTCACGGCCGCAGATTACTCCGGGTCCCAGCCCCCTCCATACCCCAAAAATATTTGTATTGCAGATCTACATGAATCACACAAACGACTTATTTTGGATTCAAAACGGCAAATTTCGCAGAAAGGTGACAAGTTTGCATCACTGAACATAGACAGAGCACAACTGAAACATAACATCTGAGATGTAACAACATAATACACTTTTCGGGGATGCTTGGGATGTGAGTGAGGGACACGGCTTAGAACGGGCGTATCGCCTGGCAGGACAGGAGAGTGTGTGCACCAGTCTGCCTTGATCTATGAATTCATGTCCGTGACACTCACTGCTGCCCACAGCTGTTTTATAGAAGGAAATTCCTTCACTTCATGAAAGTGTTTTAACCACACACACCTCTACACACACATGACGGGTGTTATTTTCCCCATAAGGAACAAGTCGCTGCAAATTATCCCGCTTATTACACGGCCACATTCTCAACAAAGTAACGACATGACTCCCAATATTAATTTAAATGCTTTTATGGATTTAGATTTTTTTTTTATTGATTTAAAAAATAGTTGTATGTATTGATTTAAAAAAGAGTTGTATGTATTGATTTAAATTGACATGCATCCGCTAAGAAAAATAGTCTGTTGTTACAGTTTTTTAAACAGTCTGAATGAAACGGCAGCTCTCATCTGTGTATTTACACAACTAATGGCCCATCAACCACAGCTCTCTCCCCCCCCTCCCCCCTTGATCTTTCTTCTCCAGCAGCTAAATTAACGGTAGGTTACTCTGAGTGACAAGCTTACAGTTAGACACAACACTGTCATTGCAAGTGACCCTCAGTTAGTTGACTTTTATGTTCAACTGCTAAATTTGTTACTGATAAAAAAGGGCTTCTACTGTACCTAATTACCTTAACACTAGAACCGCCAGAGGTTTTTGTATAGGCCCACCTAAACCCGTCAAATCCCGCAATTAGAATGCAATTTTTAACAACATAGGGTGCTACATAACACACTTTCAGGAAAAGTCACAGACTGGGAGACTTTAATATTTTATTGAAAAAAAGTTACATTGCACACACACAACACACATCACACAAATTGACCCGATTGGCGATTCTAGTGTTAAATAAACTCACTAATTAATGAAACCAGTTCAATACGCATTATTCTTATTCTTATCATTCTTTATGAGCGCAGAAATAGTCTTAAAATCAGATCTGTTTTTTAAA
Source organism: Notothenia rossii (assembly GCF_949606895.1). Classification (NCBI taxonomy): domain Eukaryota; kingdom Metazoa; phylum Chordata; class Actinopteri; order Perciformes; family Nototheniidae; genus Notothenia; species Notothenia rossii. Next base: position 54,917,441 of record NC_136904.1, on the reverse strand, counting down.
TGAAATCTGACGGCAGGCAGTTAGCTCTGATCACCTATGATAAATGCACCACACCTAATCGCTGGCCATTCAGCCACAGACGCTGTTCGAAATGGGGGGAGCTAGGGGGAGCTTGGCTCCCCCGAAGAGGGAGGGAGCTCCCCTGAAGGCTGACTTTGAGATAAATAGGGGGAGCCCAAAACAATCGTGCATATTTGTGTCACACAGATTAGAAATGTTGAGTTTCTGTAAATAACAGTTCTTGAAATAAATAATAGTTATTGTTCATTACAGTTTCTGAATATTTGTTTTATATTTGTGAATATGTCTGGGTGTTGCCATCTGTACGTGGCGGCGCTGCATTCTTACTTACGTTGCTATGGTTATGGCGGTGATGCCGGCGCGGTATTTGAAATGTTCATATTGATATTTTTTTAACTCTGGCTTTGTAATAAAAAAATATGGTAAAACGAAAACAGCCAAGCGTCACAGCTTTTGGATTCACAAGCAAAGAAGCGAAGGAGTCTAACAATGACAACGTGAACGGAAAACAACTTTTAGTTGGCCGGCTGTAAGCGGCGTTAGGGTCGAGCATGACAGCTCCACACCGAGGGAGAGGCCTGCCGATGCGGAGCCTGAAGAGGCTTCAACAACGGCCACATCCGCCGGCATAGTGACACCGTCTGTATTAGTAGAAGAGTGTTTTTATAGAAATTGATCGCATCCGCGCTGCTGCGCCAGTCAACAGAGCGTGCGTGTGACATATTTAAAAGCAGGATGTGCTCTGAAAAATAGGGCTCCCCGAAACCAAATGGGTAATTCGAAAACTGACAGAGCTCCCTCTATACAAATCAAACTATAGACGGTGTGAAAGCACCTATTTTTTTAAATAATGGTCGGAATGTGACCTGTGAGCCTTCTGAATTACCGTGGGACAGCACATTCTAAACTAAAATGTTCAATCAATAAAGTAACATCTTATCTTATCTTAATAATATCTTCATATCAATAATAATAATAAATCATACAGTATGTGTCCGAAAGGGAGCAGGAGGAAGCAAACACAAAAATATACTGCATATTAAAGCAAACGATTGTAAAGGTTAAAGTATGAGCATAACAAATAAAGAAGTGTAATGTAAACATTTACATTATAATTATGATTATTTAATATATAAAGACTATATATTATTGAATTACAAGATTATATATACTTTAGTTGATCTAAAATATTGATGTGTTCAAATGCTCTTCAAAACACAACTGAAAGTCCATGAAACTTGTCTTTCTGTATTTGTGAATGAAGCGCCATCTCCTGGTTAAAACCTGAAATTGAAAATCTGGGAACGCCCTCTTGGAAAATAGTGGGAGGGCTTAACATTCCTCTATACTGGTCTTTGGCAGGTGGTAGGCAGGAAGCTGTAAGCTGGAGTCTGAAATTCAGTGCTCCATCTGTACACACCTATATAGCACACCTATTGGATGGGAAATTGCCTTGGGGAGATAAGGTGTGGTCTTTGTTCCCAACTGAAGTTATGGAACTTTATTATTTGTGAGTTTAACAAAGTATGACAAATGGCATCAGTAACAGATGTGATATGAATTTCTATAAAGTTGTCTCACATTCTTGGTCATATTTTATATAAAGTATGTAATGAGTATAACATGTCCAGTAAGTATAAAGTGTTTCCTAATACCGCGTATTCAACCACTATGGAATATGTATGTGGGCAGACAAAACTGAGTTGTTCTGTGTGTGAAGTAACCTCAAGTCACTCCGCAGGCACATTTTGATGCAGACCAGTTTGTCAAGACAAAAAAGGGCAAGACTAGGCTGAGAGCAGAGGCTATACCCACCATCTTCGTGCATCGCCCTTTGGTCAAAAAGAGAAGGGCCCCTGCACCACGATTCACCCCGGGACCTGTATCTACAAAGCCCATAGCTCATGATCACAGCTATAGTGTGAAAGGTGACACAGGTATAATAAGTATGAACTCTTAGTAACAAAAGTCATATTTCTTATTTTTAAGTGGTATAATATTTTAAATGTTCAAAAATCTGCAGTGCCATGTCTTCTACTTACATTAGTCTCAAAGATTGAGGGAAGAAGGGATGAGGAGACTGAGAGAGAGGAAAGTAAGGGTGAAGAAAGAGGACATGGCTAGTGAGGAGAGACAGGGAGGGTGGACACCACCCACTCAGCCAGCAGCCAGTCAGCATACGAGGGAACCAGCAGCCAGTCAGCATACGAGGGAACCAGCAGCCAGTCAGCATACGAGGGAACCAGCAGCCAGTCAGCATACGAGGGAACCAGCAGACCGTCAGCATGCGAGGGAACCAGCAGCCAGTCAGCATACAAGGGAACCAGCAGCCAGTCAGCATACGAGGGAACCAGCAGCCAGTCAAACAGATCTATTAAAAAAATTAAAGAGAAAATTAAAGAGCCAAAAAGGAATCACCAAAAAAACAAAGTCTGCACTAAGAAAAACCAGGAAGGAAAATGCAGCTCTCAAGAAAACAATGAAAATTAGGGACAACAAATATAAGAAAACGTTTTCAAAAGACCAACTTAAGGCATTAGGCAGATTCACCACAAAGGGGATGAAATGGAGCAATGAGACAATTAACAAGGCTTTAAAAATTTGCTTTGCGTGCGAACCAACGGGTTACAAAACTCTGCAGGAATTGCAGATTCCCCTTCCAGGAATAAGGACACTGCAAAGAAGGATGCAATGTGTTAAGTTTGAGCCTGGTGTGTAACAGCTAACATCACTGCCCCTCCACCCGTAACATCACTAACCTCCACCTGCCAACATCACTGCCCTCCACCTGCCAGCACCCAGCCAGAGGAGCGCAAACAACAAAAACAAGCAAGGTGTCCCGTCATGTACCTGGAAGTTTGGGTTGGCAAAATGGAGTAAGAGAGAGACTTGAAAAACCTTGGTGGCTCTCTACTCATGTTGTTACAGTTGTCTTGGTTACAGCTCTCAAGTTTTTTTTTGTTGCCATTTCCACATCTTTAGAAAATATGAAATAAATGAAGTGAAATCAACCTCTTCTCTGGAGAACAAACTTTGATTTCTCTGTCTTGTGAGTTTGCAGTCTTGCAGTTTTGCTCCTCCACCTGTAACATCACTGCCCCTCCACCTGCCATACAGTAGGTTACTAACAAGATTACTTATATAATACAGTAATAGAATACATGTTTAGTATACTTACTTATATAAAACAGTAGTATTAAACTTACCTTTTGTTTTCACTCTCACTTAAGTCCCTCTCCGTTTGCCATCAATCCAAAATCAGCTGAGCTGCAACATTATACAGACAGGTAATAATCAATATAATCACAAGGACACAATATGGCTCTGCTAAAAACACTCACTCTTACACGCACCAAAGTTATATTTATCTAATATTTAACTCCCTCCACCCATACAATCCCGTTTAGAAGCCCCTCTTCTCTAATTCAACAACGTTGGACGAAATGACATTAAGAGAACAGAATTTACAATTAAAAGTCTGTTCAACGTGTGTTGCTAACTTGATCCGGTATCCTAGCTTTATCTGTTATCTGTAAATGTTCCCTAAATCTACTAATTTAGGGATAATCCACTGACATCCTTTAATACACATGTTAATTTGAATCAGATGTACTGATAATATCCGCAATATAAATCTTTAAACTTCTTCTTACCTTTAAAAGTCCGTCACGAACGGTCTATTATGCTGCAACTCTACAGCTCTGCTAGCCTTGGCGCTAACTTCCGGGGAACGATTGAGAGGCTCCACTATCCGCCATTGCTGTAAAAAAGTGGTCCATTGGAGTGAACGGAGATGACGTAACTCTCAGTCTATACGGCGCTGATTCTGACACAAACCTCCCACGTGGGCGGGACTTTCAGGGGTGCGTCCCCATTGGCTACTCAGTTTTTGAGTTACAGCCCAGTCCTCCAGCGATTGTTCAGTGCAGGCAGCTGTGGTGCGGTAGCTGAGCGTGGACAGAACACACCGAGAAGAACCAGCATTTCAATTATTATATAATACTACAAGTGAAAATATATGTAAGTATTGATCATTTGTGTTGTTTGTGATGTACTATACGGTCTGTTTCTTTATTGTGTTAAGTGAGAAGTAAAGCTGTGCTATGAAAGTTAGCTTTTGCTACCTTTAGATCCATAACAATGCAAGCTAAGTAGCCTAAGAGTTAGCTACATAGCTAGCAGTGAGTGAGCGTTCAGACACCGGCGCACACACTCAAACGGACTCGTGTGCCTGAGTCTACCAACATGCTTTCATGATTCTGTTTAGATATGCAAGTATAAGCCATGATAGCTTATTTTATTAACACACTAATTTGATATGAAAATCAATGGAGACTGAGTTAACTTTGTAGGAAAACCTACCATCCATGACTGTGCTGTCTGAGCTGTGTTTTATTTGTTAACTTCATGTTTTAATTTTCTAAAACATTTATTTTCCTCTCATATTAACAGTGTGGATCATTGAGACAGCGTGGCGTCCAGAGGTCTTCTCCCATGCGTTTTCCCACTTCCTCTGATACCTCATTCACACCAACGGTGTTACAGGGCCGAGCTGGAGCTTGAAAAGCACCGGGTTTTCCTGTTCACACCGCAGCGGAGCAGCCTCTTAGCTCCGGAATCCGGTTCGTTTCAAGCACCAACATCTTTTCCGACTAGAGCAATAGTACTGCATACGTCACGCTTACGTCGAGGCGGGGGCAGTGGCGGGATCAACTCCTGAACAACAACAAAAAGCCCGCGTTTTATCCAGTTTGAACACAACGATGGAGAAACTTAACAAGCAGCAGTGGTCCACTGAAGAGACCAGCTACCTACTGGGAATCTTGACTTCCGAAGAGGTACAGAGGAAGCTGGAGCACAATCTGCCATCGTCGTTGTTGTCAGTGTGAGCTGTGAGGGGTTTCCGCGTGGTTTGGCTTTATGAAGCAGCCACGCAAATGGTTACGTCATGACGCAAATGATGACGCAATGACGCAGCACCAGTCGGACTCTGGGCGGTGTGAAAACAGCCGGAGCTAAAACGAAGAACCGGTTCTGAACCTGAAAAGCTCTAGCACAGAGCTTGACCGGAGTTGCGTTGGTGTGAATGAGGTATGAGAGGACAGCATTAGATCCTAGGAGGGGGGGGCATGAAGAAAAACCTGCACCATCTTCCTCCACGCTGGGCGTAGCTGTTATCACTGGCTCAGTGTAATTTCATTTGACCAAACGTCTTTACATATACATTTAATAGATTGTATTATTATCCACCTTTTTGTTTTATGTCCTTTTATTGAAAACATTCTTTGAGACTTCTTCTGTTTCAAATTTCAATAAAGGTAATTTGTATAATCACTCTTTTGTCTTTATTCTGTGTTAGAGATTCCATTCAAATCTGTTGATTATTCAGATCTTCCTCAGGAATAGTATGTTGAGTTTTTAATGCTAAATGTATATCATTTTCTCACAGGATATAGAATGAGACAACACAGTTTGTATCCATTGTGTATGAATGCTTCAGCTCTTCAGACCAACATAGTAAGATGTGAGCATGTTCCTAATTGTGTTGGTATGCAGTCTAGGTCTGCTCTGTTTAATAAAGCAAATCTGCCACTTTTATATTGTAGAATTTGTTAAATTAAAACAGTCTTTAATTGTTTGTCCTAAACATAGCAATATATGCTTTTGAAATGCAACATGTCTTTGAAAAAATAACAGTATAAAGTTTATATTGTGTATCACCTTTAGCTTGAAAATAAATAGATGTGTTTTTTTAATCTATAAAATAAATAAATAGACAGACAGACACTTTATCAATCCCAAATTGGGAAATGATTTTACAGCAGCAGTGTGTTTAGGTATTAAAATATTTAAAGTTGGAATAAAGTATAAACTACACAACACAAGTCTAATGAACAGCAATCCATAAGATAAGTCCGATATGTTCATGAAACTCCCCAGGAGACACCGACACTAACGTGGCCGAGTGGACTCTGGAGTTTGCTGCATGAGTTGCACTGTATGATCTGTGGTTTAGTGGGCTGTCACTCAAAAACTGAGTAGCCAATGGGGACACACCCCTGAAAGTCCCGCCCACCTGGGATGTTTGTGTCAAAATCGAAAACAAAAAATGAGGGAGCGTAAACGAGAAGAGCTGCAGCGAGAGCAAAAGTCTGATCATTGAGAAAGAAGAAACAAGAACTGTAAAAACAAAAACCTATGTTAAAACAAAGAAAAAATACTTATATTTTACATGATTACACAAATGATTTGTTTGCAACTTATAGTTTTATTTTTGAAATTTATTTTATTTAGCTTGACTCAGTTTTTTTTTCTTTTAAACTCATAGTTTTGCTTTATTCTGCGAAAGTGTTGCTTTATGTTTATGATACAAAACTAATCCCATATGACCCCAGCCTGGCCCCCCCAGTCAAATTGGTCTAGAACCGCCGGTGCGCTCTCTCTCTCTCTCGCACACAAAATATGTTTGTGCCACACACAGACGCTGTTTGCTCCTCCATGACGATGATCACTTCCTTCAAACATTTATAATAAACTGTTACAGCCGCTGCCTTCCTGGGGCTGTCAAGGCTGGTAAACCTGCTTGTGTGTGTGTGTGTGTACACCGGAGCGGCGCAGTTTCTCCGACGTCCCGCCCTCGCTGCATCCGAAGAGGTGATTGGATGAGACGTCATCCAATCCCCGCCCTTTCCGGCACATCTCCCGGGGGGAGGAGTACAAAGGCTGGGAACGGAGATCATTCTGGAGGCTCTGTGTAGGGAGACAGACGCCTCTAGCCTCGTGATACTTACTGTGTGTGTTATACTGTTAGCTCCCCCTGTAATCCGCAGATACTTAGCCGAGTGCAAGTAGAGTGTTGTACCTTTCTATTGTGTAACGTTGTGTTGGAGTATTAGCTTAGACCCAGGTGATTAGCACCTGTAGACCAGCTACAGCTGTGTGTGTGCAGCTTTCTTGAGTCACATTTTGTACCCCGTGTAACGGGAGGGTTTTGTTTCTTTATAAACTTCCTTTTGAAGTTCTCTCTTGTTGTAATAAAACCACTTATAATTATTACCAATACCACTCTGGTCGTGTTATTTCCCCTTTGGCTCCCCTAGCCCAATAGGGAACGTAACACGTGGGGGCTCGTCCGGGATAATATTAATAGAATCCCTGGGTTTATAGGTGGTTTTGTTATAGCAACAAACACTATTTGTAAATACGTGTGGGCAGTACACCCGAGAATGGCAGCCTTCGCCTTAGAGTCGTTCTTAGTTTGGCCGTCCTATGAGGAGCTGGACCGGTGTAAAAAGGACGATTTGATAGAAATAGCGCGGCACTTCAGTCTGGTGGTGAGTCGGCAGATGTTAAAGGAAGAGTTGAAGGCATTGGTGGGGGATGAGATGGTGAGAAGGGAATTACTAGTACTGGCTGTGCCCGCTGAGCTCCCAGGGTCTAACGCCTTAACTGAAGACCCGTTAAATCAGAGGCAGGCGGCGGAGTTTACATTTAGCCAAGAAAAGAGTGATGGCAGCGAGGGGGGCGAGCCGTGTGAAGCACTGCTCAGGCCGCCTCGTAAATGTCCACCCTCTCCGGTTGGTAGTACAGATTCCCGGGAAGGGAATAAACTTAAAGTCTGCCTCGCCCGACTTCAGTTGGAAGCAAAAGACAGGCAACAAGACAGGCAACTTCAGTTAGAGGCAAAAGACAGGGAGCAAGACAGGCAGTATCAGTTTCAGTTGGAGGCAAAAAGAATCGAAGCAGATAAGGAAGTCCGGATACGGCAGATGGAGCTAGACTCCGAACTGCGCGCATCTGGTGTTATTTGCAATCCTAGAGAAAGCTTTTCACTTCCTTCTCGTCCACCTGCCTTGAATGTAGGGAAAAATGTAGCATTAGTGCCGGTTTTCCTCGAGACTGAAGTGGATGCGTATTTTTGTGCGTTTGAACACATTGCAGCGGCACTACAGTGGCCGGCTGAAGCCTGGGCGTTGTTAGTACGGTGTAGGCTTCACGGGGGAGCTCAAGAGGCAGTTTCTGCTCTTCCGTTAGAGGACAGCTTAAGTTACGACCTGGTGAAGCGTGCCATACTTAGGGTGTACGAGCTAGTTCCCGAAGCCTACCGGCAGAAATTCAGGAACCATAGAAAGGGTTCTAATCAAACCCATGTTGAGTTTGCCAGGGAGAAAAGGATGTTATTTATAAAGTGGATTGACTCGTGTAACGCTGCAGAGTACTCTGTTCTGAAATAATTAATTCTCATGGAAGAATTTAAAAGGGGGTTGCCTGACCGCATTGTGGGATACATAAACGAACAGAGAGTACAGTCTCTCTCCGCAGCTGCTGTACTGGCTGACGAATATGTGTTGATGCATAAAACTGTGTTTTCCCCTGTCGCTACTGAGAGGGCACACAGTGTGTGTGCTGCACCCTCTGAGCCGGGGAATGTGTATAGGGTAACAAGAGAGGCGAGAGAGTGCCACTATTGTCATCAGTTTGGACATGTTATTGCTAACTGCATGATTCATAAACGTAAGGAGCAACCACCAAGTCTGACCCGGCCGAAAGGCATTGGTTTAATTAATGCGGAGTCACCCAATATTCCTCCCTCCGACCATGATGAAGAAATAGATCCCTGCTTTAAGCCTTTTGTGTTTGAGGGATTGATATCGTTAACAGGTGAGTCGGATGATCAGAGACCCATCCGCATCCTACGAGACACTGGAGGTTCCCAGTCGGTGATTGTTGCATCTGCCCTGCCATTCTCCGACCAATCAGTGTGTGGGTATGGATCAATATTATGTGGCATTGAAATGGGTTATGTGCCCCGGCCCGTACACAATGTACATGTACAATCTAAATTAATTACTGGATTCTTCCCTGTTGCTGTGTGCCCAGCATTACCCATACGTGGTATAGTTTTCTTAATGGGAAATGACATTGCAGGAGGTAAGGTAACTCCTGCGCTTGAAATATTGGATTCTCCGCAGGCTGTACTGCCTGAGGTAACAAATGCCCACATTTTCCCCCTTTGTGCTGTCACCCGTGCGCAGGCGCGTAAGAGTGACTCAGATGTGTCTCTAAATGATACTATGTTTGGGACACTGTTTACAGATGACAAGATGCCGGAGAAAAGATCAGAAGTTGTGGTTTCCCTTTCCCCTGCCGTGGCTACTGCGCCAGCGCAACCTGCCAGCCCAGTTGTTGGCGGTTCGACACTCCCGGTAACCCGAGAGCGTTTACTCGCTGCGCAGAGGGCTGATCCGACGCTTGCGAAGTGTTTCGAGCAGGTGGTGAGTAATAGCAAAGCAAGGGGTGAGAAGGTAGCTTATGTGCTGGATAAGGAGATATTAGTGCGCCAATGGTCCCTCACTGCTACGGCTGAGGCTGACTGGAGTGTAGCGCATCAGGTAGTTGTGCCGGCGCCCTACCGTCAACATGTACTATCTGTAGCGCATGAGAGTAAATGGTCGGGACACTTGGGCGTGACTAAAACTTATCAGATCGTTCTCAAACATTTCTTTTGGCCAGGTTTAAAGAAGGATTTCTCTAGCTTTTGCCACTGCTGTCATGTGTGCCAGGTTGTCGGTAAGCCTAACCAAAAAATTCCGCAAGCTCCATTACATCCCATACCGGCTATAGGTGAGCCCTTTGACAGGGTGTTGATAGATTGTGTTGGCCCTTTACCGCGTACAAAAACGGGTCAACAGTATTTGCTCACCATTATGTGTACGTCTACTCGTTTCCCTGAAGCTATTCCGCTGTGTAGTATTACTTCCGCCGCTATAGTTAAGGCGTTGACACAATTATTTTCCACATTTGGAATACCGCGGGTAATTCAGAGTAACCAAGGGATACATTTTAAATCCAAGTTGTTCATACAGGTCCTCCAAACACTACAAGTGAAACATGTTATTTCCAGCGTGTATCACCCAGAGTCGCAGGATGCGTTGGAACGGTGGCATCAGACCCTAAAAAGCATGCTGCGGAAGTACTGTATGGAAACGGAAAAAAACTGGGATGAGGGAATTCCCTTCGTCTTGTTCGCAGCTCGTGAAGCTGTTCAGGAATCGTTAGGATTCAGCCCTGCGGAGCTCGTTTTCGGCCATACGCCCCGCGGCCCCCTTAAAATCTTACATGATGAGTTTCTCTCGGCTGATACTCCTCCGGATAAGAACGTATTGGATTACGTTAGTTAGTTTCGTGAGCGCCTGCACCGGGCAAATTCACTCGCTAGAGAGTCGCTCTCCGCTTCACAGGCTGTCATGAAGCGTAATTATGACCGTGCCGCTGTTCCTAGGCATTTTGAGATAGGGGAAAAGGTTCTTGCATTATTCCCTATCCCTGGCGCTGCGCTCTCCGCTAAATTCCTCGGGCCGTACGAAATCCGTGACTGTCTTAGTGACACCGATTATGTTATTTGCACTCCGGAGAGACGACGTAAAACGCGCGTTTGCCATGTTAACATGTTGAAACGTTATCATTCGCGCATCGCTGCTGACAGCCAGTCTGGGGGGTTGGTTAATCAAAGAGTAGCTGCTTCCGCATTAATTGTTACAGATAGTTCCGGCCCATCTGATGACAGTTTGGTGATGCGTTCCCATCACCAGCCGGGTGCCCGGTTATGTAACTCGGAGATGATAGAGACGCTGCCCACTACGTGAAGTCATCTGCAGGCGGAGCAGCAGCATGACATAACCCAGTTAGTGGCTCAATTCTCGTGCCTTTTTCAGGATGTCCCGACACAAACTAATGTGATAACGCATGACATCGATGTAAAAGGCGCGAGGCCGATTAAGCAGCACCCGTACCGTGCAAATCCGACCAAGCGCGCCCTTATGAAACAGGAGGCGGAATATCTGGTATCTAATGGCTTAGCTACACAGAGCTCTAGTCCATGGTGCTCCCCGTGCCTAGTAGAGGCTAAATCTGATGGTTCGCCAAATACGTCAGTAAATTGGATTTGCTTAAAGGTTATTGGCAGGTACCTTTAACAGACCGTGCTTCGAAAATCTCCGCCTTCGCTACGCCTGACTGTTTCCTACAGTACACCGTCATGGCTTTCGGTATGTGTAACGCTCCTGCCACCTTTCAGAGACTGGTGAATACTGTATTATCAGGAATAAGTAACTGTAATGCGTATTTAGATGATCTCATTGTGTACACTCCCACCTGGGAGATGCACATGCAGATATTGGGTCAGGTATTCACCCGCCTCGCACAAGCATCTCTTACATTGAATGTGGCCAAATGTGAGTTTGGGAAAGCTACTGTCACCTACTTAGGGAAGCAGGTTGGGCAAGGCCAAGTCCGACCAGTGGAAGCTAAGGTTGCTGCGGTGACTGAATGTGCGGTGCCCGGCACCAGGAGTGACCTCCGCCGTTTCCTCGGCATGGCAGGCTACTACCGCAGTTTCTGCCGCAACTTTTCCACTGTAGCCCAACCGCTAACTAATTTGATAAGTCCCAAGGCGGACTACGTTTGGACCCCTGACTGCCAATATGCATTTGAGTGCGTAAAAACACTCTTAAGTCACGCTCCTGTGCTCGCTGCTCCCGATCTTGCTAAGCCCTTTACACTAGAGGTGGATGCCAGTGCAGTGGGGGCCGGTGCTGTTTTACTGCAGGAGGATGCGGATGGAGTGGATCATCCTGTCTGCTACTTCTCCCGTAAGTTCAACAAACATCAGGTCCGGTACTCTACCATTGAAAAGGAGACCCTTGCTTTGTTGTTAGCTCTCCAGCACTTTGAAGTTTATGTCGGATCTAGTTCTTTGCCAGTTGCAGTATTTACCAACCATAATCCCATTGTCTTTTTGTCCCGCATGTACAATCACAACCAGCGTCTCATGCGGTGGGCGCTGATCGTCCAAGACTACAACCTGCAGATCCGACACAAAAAGGGTTCAGAGAACGTGTTTGCAGATGCTCTGTCCAGACTGTAGTGATGTGTTCTGTGTTCGTTATGTTGTGGGGTATGGTTCATCAAAAACCCTGTTGGGTTTTGTCTTAAGGGAGGGGGTGTTACAGCCGCTGCCTTCCTGGCGCTGTCAAGGCTGGTAAACCTGTGTGTGTGTGTGTGTGTACACCGGAGCGGCGCAGTTTCTCTGACGTCCCGCCCTCGCTGCATCCGAAGAGGTGATTGGATGAGACGTCATCCAATCCCCGCCCTTTCCGGCACATCTCCCGGGGGGAGGAGTACAAAGGCTGGGAACGGAGATCATTCTGGAGGCTCTGTGTAGGGAGACAGACGCCTCTAGCCTCACGATACTTACTGTGTGTGTTATACTGTTAGCTCCCCCTGTAATCCGCAGATACTTAGCCGAGTGCAAGTAGAGTGTTGTACCTTTCTATTGTGTAACGTTGTGTAGGAGTATTAGCTTAGACCCAGGTGATTAGCACCTGTTGACCAGCTGTTGTTATCTGTTTAAAACGCGATAGCTTAGACCCAGGTGATTAGTACCTGTTGACCAGCTGTTATCTGTGCAAACCATATTAGCTTAGACCCAGGTGATTAGCACCTGTAGACCAGCTACAGCTGTGTGTGTGCAGCTTTCTTGAGTCACATTTTGTACCTCGTGTAACGGGAGGGTTTTGTTTCTTTATAAACTTCCTTTTGAAGTTCTCTCTTGTTGTAATAAAACCACTTATAATTATTACCAATAACACTCTGGTCGTGTTATTTCCCCTTTGGCTCCCCTAGCCCAATAGGGAACGTAACATAAACACATTTGAAAAGTGGCCCCAGTGGAAATTACGCCCATGGTTAGGCCTACTGTTACAGCTATCTCAAGGTTCAAGGTTCTTATTTGTCAAACAAACATAGCTACAGTGTAGTTATGTCGATGAAAATCTTGTGTCACAGGCTTCTCCAACAGTGCAACACAAAACTCAGATAAACAGAAAAATATAGTGCAAGTAAATAGTAAATAGTAAATACAAGAAGAAAAATAGTTTAAAAAAGTGAAATAGTGAAATAGTGAAGCTATGGCGTCGTCTCTGGACCTGTTTCCTCTGTAGGCAAACTGCAGGGGGTCCAGAGAGTCAGGGAGGGAAGTGTTGACTAACCGCTCAAAACATTCATCACCTCCTCCCTCCCTTAGTCTCTGGACCCCCTGCAGTTACTTATTTAATAAAAAGTATTGTTGTTATAACAGAAATATGTGTGTTTTGTATCTTTGTTTGACTCTTCAGGTTGTAAAACGTTATAAACTTAGGCTAATAGCTGACGGAATTTGGAACCGGAATTTGGAACTGGAGTTTGTCCCCGGGCGCTGCACTGCGACTAGGGTGGGTTAGGATGGTATAGGGTTGGGTTAAATGCAGAGGACACATTTCGTTTTAATGTATGCGAGTACTGAGACAATAAAGAAATTATAAATAAATATAAATCTTATAAAAATAAATCGTAGTAGTATGCTCTTTCTGCGCTTCTGCTTCACAGCGTTTTGTCAGGTGTCTCGGATTCGGAGCGTATTATGAAACCTTTTGGAAAATGTTTTTTATTAACAAATAACAATAAAACAACAATACTGTAGGACAGGACTATTCAATTGGCGGCCCGCGGGCCAAATCCGGCCCCAGGGTGATATTTAATGTTAAAAAGTAATCTTTTTTTTCTTTTTTATATATCTCTTTTTTTATATTTGTTTTTGGGCCAGAGTGCCTTTATTCCAGAGAGGGTGTTAAATTGAGAGATAGAGGGGAAGACATTGCCTGAAAACTTCGGTGGGCTCGGGTTTCGAACCCACCTAGCTACTGTGACAACTCCTGTCATTTATTGCATCTCTGCTTGAATTATTAGATAATTTCACCTAAATTAAATCAAATTAAATTATATTGATGGTTATATCAGCTGCACATGTAGGCCTACTGAGTTCTGAACTTGCCATTTAGATCTATAGTCCTTGGGGCTATGTTGTTTGATTTAATAAAACACAATATATGCACTCAACTATGCTGTTGTAGTATTTACTGTATCTGAAGCTCTTAATATGATTTTTCATATTTCAAGCCATCTTTTTCCCGGCCCCTTGCTTTGGATCATTTTCATCAACCGGTCTCCATTCCAAACTAATTGAATAGCACTGCTGTAGGATAACAAAATGAATGCCTTGAATAAACCGAAATACACGTGTTGAAGCCCGCGCGCCGAATATCCGCTGCTGATTATTACCGACTATCCGGAGCCCGAAAAATGTTATTCGGGACAGCCCTAGTACTGCATGTCTTTAGTTTTTATACGACCAATAACTTTGTGTGACTAGTTTCAATGCACCAGAAGTTGGCCAAAGATTGCTTGCTAATGACGGCTGCTTGTCTCAATAACTAGACCTTCTCATATAAACAAAGTGCAGCTATGAATGCAAAAATAAGAATGATTAACACTCCTCATAAATAACTTATTAATTTGATTTCAGGCAAATTTCTTTTTAATACATTAACAATTTATAAGAAATGTATTTCAAAGATTTATAAGCCAGGGTAAGTGGGCAATTTGTGCCTGACTAATGACAAGAGCATTCCCTCTAATTACACAAGTTACATTGGGATTAGACAGTTCTTATTTCTTAAAGGCCATTGACTGGCATAACCACCAGTGAGGCATTCACTGCTGACAGGAACAGAAGCCATCGCTAATAAAAGTGTGTCATTTAATTAAGGCTAACATTTTCTCTCATAATATAGCAGCGCATTTGAAGACCATGCCTGACGTATCAAGAGATTTGTACTTACACCCCTGCACGTAATTAATAAAACAACAACATCACAGTGCCTGTGGTTCCACATTCAAATTGTTGTGCCTGCATACACACAAAGCTACTAATAAACAATATGGAAATTCGATTCCCTGATGAACTCCGGAGGGTTGGAGAATTCACATGTACTTGTGCAAAATGCAGGCAACAGTTATGAATAAAGAATGATTCAAGTGAAAGTGGCAGAGACCACAGCTCAAAATATTTATTACAGTCCCTCAGCAGTGGCACATGCCTCAGAATCTGAGGCTACAATAGCCCCCAACCATTTCAGCCCATACAGCCGAGACAGAAGGTTATTGCTGATATGGTGAGGCTTTGAGGGCCATTATCAGACAGCACAAATAATTAAGGATGTCAATAATGTGAGAATAAGAGGGGTCTTTTGTGGAGGCCTTTTGTGGCAGAGGCCCCTTTCACATGAAAGAACTAGACACACTGTTGGACCTCCCCCTTGCTGGTGTGCCGATGTAGTCATTAGCTAGTGATAAGGCCCCGGGGAGGGGGGCAATAAGAGATAGAGCGCAGAATCCAATTTGAGATGAAAAGATATATGTGGCGCAGGGACGGTATGAGCTGAAAACCTATGGAGCATACATTGGTGTTACAAGAAAGATTTCTGATCATATTATACCACCTTTTAGTGTAGCATTGGAACCGGAGAAAGATACTGGTAAAATCCATGATAGGGCTGGATAAATACAGCCTGCTGTCATCATCTGGGTCGTTTTTACCACTGTTCTCCGCTCCTGCCATGATTGACAGTTGCATCCACCGGCCTTGGACAGCAGCCAGTCTAGCTCTTGTGTTGTGGCTCTGCATGGTCGATCACGGGGGTCCCACCCTGGGACATTGGCTGCCGGGTTCCAGCGGGGAAACAATAGGCCCCCGGCAATACATTTAGGAAGTAGCACTAGCTGGTAATTGTCCTGTGCCAGCGGGAAAGTTGGAGGGACACAGGGACAAGACAAAGGGAGGACAGGATGAGCATAAGGGACAAGCATTCAGAGCCTTTCATGGAAGAGGAGCAGTCTAGACATCAATGCTTCACAGGAAAGATTTAGCCTCTTTTAATATGACTTTGAGAGACTCTTGTTCCCCCTTCAGGATGGGAAGGAAGGCTGACACATTCATTGATCCGAGACAGAACTAGAGCTTGACGTCGCTCATATAATTTAATGTCAGAGATGTGATGACAACAGTCCTAACCAGGGTTCACGGACGGATCTACGGGGGGTAGGGATGCCAGAAACTGACCATGATCAAAATCGAAAATCGGACAGCCCTGGCGAATAATAATCGATTATTCGACGCCCGCCGCCCGCAGACCCCTCCCCCCCCCCCCGCGGAAGAGAACAAAAAAAACTCTTGCATTTGACCTCATTTGCACTTCTCAGTTTGAAATAGTTCCACGAGGAACCCTTCTTTCCTTTGTTCATCTTTGGTTGTGTTCTCACTCCAATAAATCAATCGCACGTGTGACTTAGAGGGGGGGGGGGGGGTGCGGGGTCGGTGTGTAGCAGCGCAGTGAAGGGCTTCCTCCAAGTTTACAGTAAAACAAACTGGTGACCAATGGCCATTTACAATTATTAATACTATTAATATTATTAGCATTAGTCTATATTTTGGTTGAAACTAAGCCAGAAAAAAAAAAAAAAACATAAATAATAATAAAAACATATATAAATAAAATCGAATTTAAAAAGTAATTTTCGATTATGGAGACTGTAACGAATATTCAAATAATCGCTGACATCCATAACGGGGGGCCCCCACTGAAGAGCTTAGCCCCCCCTGCTGCCCCCCTTACTTTTTTGTTCTTACAACTGTACTTCAAAATCGAAACGCCACTATGTCTACAACCTTCTCAAATCATTATGACAAGCAATAACTAACAATTTTTATAAGAGTCAGCTAAACTAAAGCCCCCAGGACTTGGCCCGGCCCTGCATCATGCCTGAACACAGTCTCCGGGTCACATGGAGCAGAGAGCAGCGACCAGGCATCTGAAGGTGAAGCCCGTTATACCTCGGAACATTTTGCCCTTGTATGGATTTTAGTAAAGACACAAAGAGATTACAGTTCTTTTTTCAATTGCTAAAACACATTTTTTGAAAGCAGGGCTTATTTTCTCAAAACACTTAACACAATTCCCAGAACCACACACACCAAGTGCAAAACACCTCATATATACTGCAGAATGGAGCACTGCACTCAAAAATACTCTTGTGTATGGCACACACTTCATTTATATTACAACACTCTTTGTCCAACCAACTACACACCATCATGCTCAATCTAAAGCACAATCATCTTTTATGGCGTATAAAGATTGTTGAAGTCTACAAAAGTATGTGCAGAAACACAAATAGACTTTGCTATACTTTTATTTTTTTCCAAAACATATTGGACAACTCATACACTGAACAAAAATATAAATGGTTTGCACTTTGGTTTTTGCTCCCATTTTTCATGAGATGAAATCAAAGATCTAAAACATTTTCTATATACACAAAATAACCATTTCTCTCAAATATTGTTCACAAATCTGAAAAAATCTGTGATAGTGAGCACTTCTCCTTTGCCGAGATAATCCATCCCACCTCACAGGTGTGGCATATCAAGATGCTGATTCGACAGCATGATTATTGCACAGCTGGCCAGTCACCTGAGAAGTCGCCGACGCCGACACCGACTGTTGCGTCGCCGGACTCTCCTGCGTATTTGCCGACTTCGCGCACTGGAACACACCGCAAATCCGAGCCGAGCACGGATGAACTGCGTATACGTGAGTGGCAGTAACTATCCTTACCAGCAGGCGGCGGTAGTGTGTATTCATCATTCAAAAGAGGCAAAAGAGACAGAGAAGAAGAACAGACTCCGTGATATAAACAAACAACAAATAGCGTTTTTCTTTCCATTTTCACTCTCGTCCATTGAAAACATGAACGAACAGGAGCTCTATAAACCGATGAGGTGAAATAGCCGTCCGTGTGTGTTCCATCTTCCATTTTAAATCATTTGTTTACCTCTCTCACTTCCGTTAACGCTTCTCATGCACTGATTCGCTAGCTGAACAGCCAATCAGTGTTATCCCTTTGTCCGACTTCCGGTGGTGTTCCCGACGCCGATTCAACATGTCGAATCGGCAAGAAAAGGCGTCAGGTCAGCAGAAAAGACCCGACGGTGCGGCGCACACCACTCCAAATAGGGCGTGCCCACGCTCATGTTCGGCACGACTCCCATTTACTGCCGATTTCGGGCCGGTGTATCTGGGCCTTTAGGCTGGCCACAATAAAAGGCCACTCTGAAATGTTCAGTTTTATCACACAGCACAATGCCACAGATGTCGCAAGTTTTGAGGGAGCTGACAGCAGGAATGTCCACCAGAGCTGTTGCCTGTGAATTGAATGTTAAGTTCTCTACCATAAGCCGTCTCCAAAGGCGTTTCAGAGAATTTGGCAGTACATCCAACCGGCCTCAAAACCGCAGACCACTTGTAACCACACCAGCCCAGGACCTCCACATCCAGCATGTTCACCTCCAAGATCGTCTGAGACCAGCCACTCGGACAGCTGCTGCAACAATCGGTTTGCATAACCAAATAATTTATGCACAAACTGTCAGAAACCGTCTCAGGGAAGCTCATCTGCATGCTCGTCGTCCTCATCGGGGTCTCGACCTTACTCCAGTTCGTCGTCGTAACCGACTTGAGTGGGCAAATGCTCACATTCGATGGCGTCTGGCACGTTGGAGAGGTGTTCTCTTCACGGATGAATCCCGATTTTCACTGTTCAGGGCAGATGGCAGACAGCGGGCAGATGGCAGACAGCGTGTGTGGCGTCGTGTGGGTGAGCGGTTTTCTGATGTCAATGTTGTGAATCGAGTGGCCAATGGTGGTGGTGGGGTTATGGTATGGGCTGGCGTATGTTATGGACGACGAACACAGGTGCATTTTATTGATGGCATTGTGAATGCACAGAGATACCGTGACGAGATCCTGAGGCCCATTGTTGTGCCATTCATCCACGACCATCACCTCATGTTGCAGCATGATAATGCACGGCCCCATGTTGCAAGGATCTGTACACAATTCCTGGAGGCTGAAAACATCCCAGTTCTTGCATGGCAAGCATACTCACCGGACATGTCACCCATTGAGAATGTTTGGGATGCTCTGGATCGGCGTATACGAAAGCGTGTTCCAGTTCCTGCCAATATCCAGCAACTTCGCACAGCCATTGAAGAGGAGTGGACCAACATTCCACAGGCCACAATCAACAACCTGATCAACTCTATGCGAAGGAGATGTGTTGCACTGCGTGAGGCAAATGGTGGTCACACCAGATGCTGACTGGTTTTCGGACCCCCCCAATAAAGCAAAACTGCACGTTTCAGAGTGGCCTTTTATTGTGGCCAGCCTAAGGCACACCTGTGCAATAATCATGCTGTCTAATCAGCATCTTGATATGCCACACCTGTGTGGTGGGATGGATTATCTCGGGCCAAGGAGAAATGCTCACTATCACAGATTTTTTCAGATTTGTGAACAATATTTGAGAGAAATTGTTATTTTGTGTATGTAGAAAATGTTTTAGATCTTTGAGTTCATCTCATGAAAAATGGGAGCAAAAACAAAAGTGTTGCATTTATATTTTTGTTCAGTGTAGTTACGGTTGTGTAAACAACAATAATGCCTCTGTCAAATACAGTAAATGGAGAGGAAAACTTTGAGGAAAATGAAATACAAAAAAATATTTTTACAAAAAAAACGGAAAGAAAAACACAGTACTCTGCATTTCACCACCAACTGGGTCTGACCACAGCTCTTCATCAACCAACCTGCAGAAGAAGCATCACCTGTAGGCCTGACGGTCATATAGCTCCAACCGTTATGCTGCAAATAACTCTTCATCTGACTTCAGTTCATCCTCCCTTTCTCAGTCATCCCTCTCGCTCTCATCCCCCCTCTACCTCTTCCTCTTGCTGCTGTCCATAGACCTTTCACATTTATCTAATTTCCCCTCCTCGACTCCTCTCCTTGACTCCTCTCCTCGCGTCTTAGTCCCGCCCACAGGAGATGCGAGCGGAGGAGTCGAGGAGGAGAAGCAGCAGGCGGTTAGAGAAATTAGGAATCCTCTCCTCTGAGCGGTCATTTTAAAGAGAGATGACAAGAGGCACAGCAGCCCTCTGTCTGATGGTCATAACGGGGGGTTACGTATTGTAACCCTAGTTCTGTAAGCACAGGCGGAGCCCTCTACTGGACTCTATGGGTACTACTCTCATCAATGATACGCAAGCGTTCACACACTGAAGTTGTATAAACGTAGCTGGCCAATCAGGACGAGCCTACCTGAATGAACGCGCATATAAGGCAGCTACACCTCCTGACTGTCATCCTACACCCTCTTCAGCGAGCGGCATATGAAAGACAGGGCCCCTAGGGGGCTCCGTCTGTGCTTATAGAACTAGGGTTCAACACATCCTCACTCCCAGGTCGGCCTATGTTGACGTTATGTCAAGTCCCCTGTGTCGGCTTTTTCCAACGCAAGAGGGGGGGCGGCCGTGTCGGCTTTTCCAACGCAAGTGGGGGGGGGCCCTTAGTGTACATTTTCAACTTTCCGGGATGTCCATAGGCTTCTATATAGCTCCCTAAATCAGTGGTTCCCAAACTTTTTCAGTCGGGACCCCCTTGGGTAATTGGAAATATTTTCGGGACCCCCCAACCCGGTTCCCATCTATATTGGTAGGATTAATTGTATATTGTTGTAAAAACATTACATTTTCTCTGCTAATAACAATAATAAGATACAAAGATCCAACTATAATCGTATATTTTATTATGGACTACAAAGTGCCTGTAATAGATACTGTGAATTTATTTGGCCTAATTAAAACTATCAGGCCTTCTTCCCAGAGTAGTAGATTTTAAATTCAAATTTCTTCAAGGAAAATATATTACTGAACTACTATTTCTACTGCAGGTTGCAAACGATCACATCACTTTACCATTCCTATTCCACACATAGCCTATCAATGACTTGTGCGTGCTTGCTTTCCCTTGCAGATCTTCTCAAACCGGGGCTGTTGTTTTGAGACTGCCACTCTCATTTCATTCTCAATGTTCAGCTTTGATCTGTATTTCGTTTTGATGGCATCAAGAAAAGCCTATCTCACACAAGCAGGATGTTGCGAAAGGCAGCATTATGCCCACAGCTCTCTGACCAATGAGATATTTTCGAGCAGTGTTTGTTTACAATTGAATAATAATAATATTAATAATAATAATAATACATTTGATTTATAGAGCACACTTTAAAAACAATGTCATCTCAAGGTGCTTCACAAAGCTAAAAGGAGAAAATAATAAAATAAAAAAAGTTTCCCGCGCCCCCCCTGCAGTACCTCCAGCAGATCCATTCTCACAGCGTTTATAAACCTTTTTCTTACTCAATATCAAGCCACACTTATTATTTTTACTTCTTTATTTTAATTGAATAATGTAGGACTTTTGTTGCCGTCAGTTATGGGGAGAGTAGGGGCTCAGAATACTGACATCTGTATTGTTTCATCGTTTTTTCCTTCTAATTTTGTATTCTTTTCTAAACCACACACTGTTATTTACTCAACAATAACACATAATTACCCTTGTGTTTATTTATTTGTTTGATTAATAAACACAAGTTGGAGTCCGTCATGACCGAGGGTCGGAGCAGCTCATAGTAGTTGCTTTAGAGAATTTTACACCCGGAAGTAAGTATTCTCTCCGCTTCGCTTGACAAACCCCGTGATAGTCCTCAAGCTCTGTTATTGGATGTTTGAGTGTGTTGCCACGCAACGCAATAATTTACAAACTCTTCAACTACAACCCTAATTATATTTTAAAACATTTTAGAAGGCCTCACGAAATACTTTAATGTAAATTTAAATTTAAATGTGAAGGGATGTGTGTAATGTGGTGATTGACATTATTCACCCACGGATCTATGGGTTGGGGTATTGTTTCGCACGGACATTTTGGTTAACCGGACTTCCTGTTGATGTGAAATACGATAACATTTGTTTTAAATAAAATAATACTTTATTCCGAGTTTGCTTGCTTTTCTCTTAGGAGGTAATCACATAACGGCATTGTAATACACGGTTCGGCTGCATTCAATATTACATATCTGCCATAGTTCTCTATTTATAGAGCCCTGGTGAGAAGACTTCTAGACAAACAGGAACAACTGCCACCGAAACTGAATATGTGATAAATATATCAGCAATTAAACAAAATCTTCAATTTCTCTTCACAATACGTCTCCTTGCCAACCCGGTATCACGGCAAGACGTGAACATGTGACGATTTACCATGCTGGGAGACGTGAATATGTCACGGTTTTGTCCCTTCAAAATTTGACAGTTACACGGTATTGTTAACCCATGTTAACCAGTGGAGAAATACCCGGAAGTGCCAAGCAAAGGCTCTACCGCGCCTATTGGTCGTTTTTTATTGTCAAAATTAGATGTTTTTAATTTATTTTTTAATCCTCACACTCGATTTCGCCGATGTTCTTGTGGCCCTAGCTGATCGACACCTCTTTCAGCAGAAACAAAGGCTACATTCATTACATCAATGTTAATCCAATTCAAGCGTGACAGTTACACGGTATTGTTAACATGGAGAAATACCCGGAAGTGCCAAGCAAATGGTCTACCGCGCCTATTGGTCAGTTTTTATTGTCAAAATTAGATGTTTTTAAAAAAAAATGTAATCGTCACACTCGATTTCACAGATTTTCTTGTGGCCCTAGCTGGTCGACACCTCTTTTAGCAGAAACAAAGGCTACGATGTTAATCCATTTGTGTTGACGTTGTGTGATCGCTTAGCAACTGAACTCCGTGAAAAATAAACACCACTAAGGTTAAGGGTCAAGGGTTTTTGTTATCAGATGCTAGCTACAGTGTAATTTTGGCATTTCAAATCTTAGATCCCGAGCTCCTCCAACAGTGCAACATAATATAAATAGGACATAATAAGAAAATAAATAAAGATAGATACAAAATAGTGCAAAATGCACCACTTTTGGTTCAAATTATGAAACCAGTAGATTCATTCATTTATTTATTTTTGTTGCCCCAGCTAAATCGATGTTAATCCATTTATTTGGTTGTGGAATTACTGTACGTTACATTGTGCGGTCGCGTAGTAAGTGAACATGCTACCGATTACTATCCGCTAAACACATATTAGCTTTACTTGACCGGAGATATAGTGCAGTGGTGAGTCCTATAACCCGGAAATGAGTTAGCATTTTACAACTATTGGTTCCCTCGTCTCAGAGTCAATGGGATTTCTCCATAGGATTTTGGAAAATAGCTCGAAATAAGATCTGTGGAAAACGAACCTGCTTGATAAATGCACCATTTGTTCAGCCGGATAATCTCCACATATCTACCCTACTTTTATAATTTTCGAATCATAAATCTAATGGCCAGAAGTAAAATGCTAACGTTATGCTATAAACGAACTACAGACCATGGATGTATAATAAGAACCTTTAGAATAATTACCTTTAGAAGTAAACCAAAACATAACTGCTAACAATGTAAATGCTGTGTTGGAAATAAAGTTAATGTAAGAAAATGTTGAGTTAAAAACTTTTGGCACTGTATATACAAAGCTTGGAAAAATGCCTATTGTGGCTGTCATACTTGCATACAGTGGCAACTAATAGTATTGTGAAGAAATGTCATGACAACCATCGACAGACTGTTACTGCACACTGATTGTTGTGGTCCTATTTAGGACAAAACGTTCAGAGCTGTCCTTGTTCCAGTCCACCCCTGATTGATTAGTGCTTTAACTCGTAAATTACACCCAATGTTAAAGCTTGTTGATGATATGTGAGATTGTAAATTGTCATGCATTCTAAAGTGTTCACTGTATGTTTTTCTTTCAACAGATACCAAACCAAAGCAAGATCAAACAGCACTTTTAAGAGCCTTTTTCAATTTCTTCCCTTCTCCCTCTTCAGAGCTATATTCCCTACATTTCTTCCTGTCTTCTCCCCATTTTTACCATCTTCATCTCTGTCTCTTTACCACTTTCTCTTTTGTACACACACACACACACACACACACACACACACACACACACACACACACACACACACACACACACACACACACACACACACACACACACACACACACACACACACACACACACACACACACACACACACACACACACACACACACACACACACACACACACACACACACACACACACAGGTAGTTGTGCCCACAGGTAAGAACTTAAACTTTTCACGATTTACATATAGCATTACAATCGACTAACAGTGTCATATATTTATCTCTTTGTTATGCAAAACTTACAGGGACATTTAAAATGGTCTTATTCGAGCTGGTAACACAGTAGACGACGTTGCAGTGTATTATACTGTAGTACTGCTATAATTCTAGATTATATTATAAAAACAATTTTATATATAGGATTTCAACAAATTAACATTATCATATATTTTCGTCAAATTCAAGATAGTGCTTTTACAGTGCAATGTCATGGTCAAGCTGGTAAGATAGTAGAAGTTGTGTAACCTTACGTTTCGATGACATAATATTTTACCGCTGAATTTTAGCTTTGCTTTGAAATTTTACTAAAACTAAGTAAGGGGCCATTATTGCATTGATACTGAATTAATTTACTCAAATTAAATAAAATGCAAGTGTTTTTATTCTATTCTAAACAAGATACAGTTTTTGTTGTAGCTTGGGGAGGGACTTACAGTCACGGACTAGACAAAGGAAAATTAGTCAATATTTGTATTTGATTGCATTCTGAATTTGAAACCCAGTTTTAAATGACCTTGTCTTTCATTTGTCTTTATCTCCAAAAGAATGCCAGGACCAGGTTCCACTTCGAGGCATTGCTCAAGCTGCTGCATGTCACTGAATGTGGCATGCAAAACTTGCAAATTCTGCAAGGCGGTTCAGCCCCGCAAACTGCGCCTTAGCAAACGAATGGACAAGTTTGATACGAAAGCAAACACCTGGGTCCAGGCACAAAAAAAGAATAAAACTTCATCCCACCTGAGGGATCAAGCTGCATTGGTGGTATGTGATGGACTTTTTTTTTTGTTGGCCTGCATGCATAATTAATAACAGCCCTGTACTTGTTCATTCTGGATTTGGAAAAAATATTTACATTTCATACAGAAATCTAATATCTGACCATATCTGATCATAATTACGTAATACAAATCTGCTGCTCAAAGCCCTAGGTAGAAATTGGCTTTGAGCGGTTGCACATTATGCAAATTTCATGACCTGCATGAACTGTGTGCCCCAAAAAAAATGTGACTATATGTACATTCAAGTTTTAAAGCATTATGTCAGAACACAGCTAAATACATTTTCACTATTTAATCATTTATCCAATTCAAATTACATTCGAAATAGACATTTTCATCAGTGTGTCTGCTCCCTGTCAATACAACTACTGTAGACACAGGGATAAGTTATGTTTATTTAACTTTGGCGAATCATCGCTGAATTTGATTCAATGTAATTGAAAGGTACACTGTGTAATAGTGAGGTTTCTAAATTGCAACCAACTGAGTACCTCTCCCTTTATAAGCGTGTACAAAAACCTACAGTGGCCATCCATTGCCATAACAACATGAAAGGCCTTCTCTAGAGCCAGTGTTTTTTTCTTCCGATTGAATTACTGTAGTTACACGGCAAAGAGAAGAGAGTGAAATAGACCGGCTCGCTATGTACAGGACTGTCTCAGAAAATTAGAATATTGTGATAAAGTTCTTTATTTTCTGTAATGCAATTAAAAAAACAAAAATGTCATACATTCTGGATTCATTACAAATCAACTGAAATATTACAAGCCTTTTATTATTTTAATATTGCTGATTATGGCATACAGCTTAAGAAAACTCAAAAATCCTATCTCAAAAAATTAGAATAGTTCCTCAGACCAAGTAAAAAAAAAAGATTTATAACAGCAAAACACAATCAAACATTTGAAAATGTCCATTAATGCACTCAGTACTTGGTTGGGAATCCTTTTGCACGGATTACTGCATCAATGCGGCGTGGCATGGAGGCAATCAGCCTGTGGCATTGCTGAGGTGTTATGGATGCCCAGGATGCTTCAATAGCGGCCTTTAGCTCATTAGCATTGTTGGGTCTGGTGTCTTTCAGCTTCTTCTTCACAATACCCCACATATTCTCTATGGGGTTCAGGTCAGGGGAATTTGCAGGCCAATCGAGGACAGTAATGCCATGGTCAGTACACCAGTTACTGGTGGTTTTGGCACTGTGGGCAGGTGCCAGATCATGCTGGAAAATGAATTCCTCATCTCCATAGACCTTTTCAGCAGACGGAAGCATGTAGTGCTCTAAAATCTCTTGGTACACAGCTGCATTTACTCTGGGCTTGATGAAACACAGTGGACCAACACCAGCAGCTGACATGGCTCCCCAAACCATCGCTGACTGTGGGAACTTCACACTGGATTTCAAGCAACTTGGATTTTGCTCCTCTCCAGCCTTTCTCCAGACTCTGGCGCCTTGACTTCCAAATGAAATACAAAACTTGCTTTCGTCTGAAAAGAGGACTTTGGACCACTGTGCAACTGTCCAGTGCTTCTTTTCCTTAGCCCAAGTCAGACGCCTCTTCCGTTGTCTTGAGTTCAGAAGTGGCTTGACCATGTGAATACGGCTATTGTAGCCCATTTCCCGGACACGTCTGTGAACAGTGACTTTTGATACCTGGACTCCAGCTTCAGTCCACTGTCTTTGAAGCTCCCCCAAATTCTGGAAGCGACTCTTCTTCACAATGCTGTTAAGGCTGCGGTCATCTCTCTTGGTTGTGCAGCGTTTCCTGCCACATTTCCCCCTTCCAACAGACTTTTTGTGGATGTGCTTTGAAACTGCACTCTGTGAACAGCTTGCTCTTTGAGAAATTTCTTTTTGTGTCTTACCCTCCTGATGGAGGGTGTCAATGACGGTCCTCTGGACAGCAGTCAGATCAGCAGTCTTCCCCATACTTGTGATTTAGTTTACTGAACCAAGCTGAATGTTTTTCAAGGCTCAGGAAACCCTTGCAGGTGTTTCGAGTTAATTAGACGATTCAAGTGATTCGTTGAACACCCTACTAGTATACTTTTTCATGATATTCTAATATTTAGAGATAGGATATTTGAGTTTTCTTAAGCTGTATGCCATAATCAGCAATATTAAAATAATAAAAGGCTTGCAATATTTCAGTTGATTTGTAATGAATCCAGAATGTATGACATTTTTGTTTTTTTAATTGCATTACAGAAAATAAAGAACTTTATCACAATATTCTAATTTTCTGAGACAGTCCTGTATATATGAAGGGCTTATTCTAAGCTAATCACAACAAAAAATAGTTATAGGTGATTATACACATTAATGGAAACCTAATTATGAATACCATAATCAATTATATCTTATAGAACCCGTATAAATACTCCACAGTGTACTTTAGAGATAGAGATATTATCTCAGTACTGTGATTGAGCCTGTGTGCAAAAGCAGAACATCTAGTATACTTGTAAGGCATCCAAGTGAATACTCGCCTTCTAGTAGTACAATTACCCCAAGCACAAGAAAAAATACTGCAGGTGATCAAAAATTGCAACGTTTATGTTGTAGAATGGCTCTAAACTTAATCCCACTTAGAATCTATGGCACTGTTCATAAACCACAGTGCTGCTCCACAAACCTAGATGATATATACAGTGTAAATTCCGCTAAGAGAAATGAGAAATGCAATGCAGAATAATGTTCAAAGCTTCTATTTGCTGATCGCAACAGTCTTAAGACTGTTAATGCATGCATAAAAAAAAATGTCTTTGTTATTGCATAGTGTTGAATATTTGTGCAAGCAGTGTATGTGATTTATGTTTAACATCTGGTTTTGCCTTTGCAAATAACCAGGGCATAATTGTTCTGAAATAATGTATATTTTGGTTTGTTGGAAGCTGGAAAATTTCAGGCGCTTGGAGCCAGAGGCGTCTTGTTCCTAGCCCGGCCTGGAATAAAGAAGGACTGGACCTGCGAAGTAATGATGCCAAGGTGCAATGTCAGCAGCAATGCCTCCACCTGCCTCCGAAGGATGGAGGTGTTATTTGAATTTGTTGCGAAAGGTATTGTTGTCTGTTAAAGTGAATAAAGAAATTATTAAGTAGGTAGTACTGGAACTTACATTTTTGTAGAATTAACCAATAATGTCATTGGAAATTAAATTAGACACTTAGATGTCGTTTTCTTAATAAGGTTTAGGAGGAGCCCATAGGGCCCATAATCTCTCTTCTGACTATATTCGTTATATTAGGATTTTATAAACAGCCAGGAGCTGACCATTCAAAATGACATTTGTTGAACTGCCTAATGAGAAAAATAATGCCTAAGAACTTAATGTCATTACTTTTATTAGCACTTATGAGGACATTCCTATTGGTGGGGTTAGAGACCAATGTGTCCTTTTTCTATGGTAAAATTATGTTTGCATGGTGCATTGAGTGGTTGTACTTGATGCAATATAAACTTGTGTTATTTTTGTAATCTTCAAAGTCATTGTCACTTTTAACAGCAATTTGTATGTTTTACAAATTTTAACCTCTGTTTTTTCAGAAGTCGCCATTGCCACCGCAGACACCCCCAGCAAGTCCTCTGGTAAGTAGCACAGCATAGTTCATCGCGAATTCCAGTAAAATAGGAGGTTCTGTACATTGAAGAAGGTGGCGTACATCCATTCTACTCTTTCTACTTCTATGTAGGAAACCTATCCAAGGAAATGTACACCCTGACACTCATCCCTGTCCCAGCTGCAAGCACCTATTCACCATCGGCTGTGTCCCAGCCAGGGAAGAGGAAGAAGGGTTAGTGTTTTGTTTGTGTGATTCATTACATTTTAAATAATGAGTGTTGAGTGTTATTTGCCCTCTGGCATCATGGTTTATAATAATATCACTTGTCATTTAAATGCACCTTTCAAGGAACCCAAGGTCATTTTACATATACAACAGAAAAACAAATACAACACAATTCACAGATATCTTAGGGAAACCGTCTTTCCATAAATAGGGTGTGATTTGTCATAAAGTCACAGCTGGACGCTAACAAAAAATATTATGAAAGTTATTTAAATTACATAATACATTTTGACATATTCCATATTTGAAGTCAGTAGATCAGGAACATGAAGGGCAAAAATCATCTATAGCCCACAGAGGTTGTGATGCTATCTATGCCCCAGTCTCTACCGTCACTCATTTAACTTTCTTACATCTGTCACAGGTTTGCCCACAGAGCGCTCCTCTCCAAGACTTGCTACCTCTGTAGCAAATGGTTGTAGCAGTACCACAGGTGAAGGGATGAAGAAGAAGAATAAGGGTATGTTTTGTTTTTGTGGTACATCCTACTGAACAAATAAATAGCTGTATACTATTCTCCCATTCACGCGCAAGTCCTTTTGCACACAAGATATCAGATCCAGGTTTCCATAATCCCTCTCTTTTTAATAACCGTAAAAACCATAAAGGTTTGCTCAATGACTTGTTTTTATTTATAAGGTGGTTAGAAATTATGTTTCATGAAATAAAACAAAAAGGAAGTTGGACACAAATAGGCCACATTGCAGATTAGCTAATGTTCTCTTCCTATATGAAAGTCATTAATCAAATATTCTTCTGGAGGATGTCCAAACCTTTTCTTCATTTGTTTATAACTTCTTATTCGCACCATTTCAGGCTGCAGAAAATGCTCAAGGCAGCAGATATTCAACTACAACAGAATAAAAGACAGAAGGGTAGAGAAGGTAAGATGTTGAAACTGACAGAGCATGAAGCAGCAATGCATTTACCCGTAGTCGCTGATATGGCTAACACTTGTTTTTGTCTGTTTGTGTGCCCGTGTGTAGGGAAGAGAGGAGGTAATGGTCTGCTGGCTGCCTTGCGCATCATTGTGAGAACACAGCTCTTTGGTTAGCTTTTTTTTAGACTGTGCGTTATAAATAAATGTATTACTTCATAACTAGTTTACTATCAGGCTTCTACAAAACTGACCCTAAGTCATTTGTTGTTTTATGATAACCCATGCATATGAAATTATCTTGTGGCACATGCAATGATCTTATGGTTGTTTTTATTCATTGTGCTTTTCAGTGGTAAAAAATGGGAAGACACCTGGGAGCCTGCCTGTCAATTCAGTGTCATTTGAGTGTGTGTGTGTGTGTGTGTGTGTGTGTGTGTGTGTGTGTGTGTGTGTGTGTGTGTGTGTGTGTGAACATACCGAATTGTTTTATTAAAACATTTCCCTTTTTGCAACAAGGAGTCAAATGCTTCAATATTGTGTAATGAGACACGACTACACCACATTTCAAATAGATATAACCCATGAAATAATATTATAAATATTTAGGGATTGAGATTGTGAAATCTAACAAGTACCTTTGTGTTAATCTGAACAATAAACTGGACTGGTCGGATCACTGCTGCTATCTACAAGAAGAGACAGAGCAGACTGTATCTGCTGAGGAGACAGGTATTTTGGAGTGCAGGGGGCACTACTTCAGACCTTCCATGACTCTGTGATGGCATAAGCAATCTTTTATGGTTTGGTCTGCTGGGGCTGCAACATCTCAGCTGCTGTCAGGAGAGTTACATGTAGTTTGGTAACAGCACCAGAATGGACAGGGTGTGCAGACACAGGAGAGCCGAGTCAAGGGTAAAGGAGCTTTGCATTAATTGTATTTATATTGACCCGAATGGTCTACAGATTGAACAGGACTTTAGTGGCACTAGATCTAGGAGTAGGCAATGTAATTTTTTCACCTAGTTGTATCCCATAAGTGTGCATCTTACTGAGATTAAGGAGCTAAAACGATATTCCCTAGTCCTTGATAAACCAATCTGACAACATGAGAATTTCTGTTTCAATTTGTTCTTAATGGCAACATGACCGCAACACATGCTCTTTGTACCAAAAGGACAAAAATGTAGATCTGAAATACACACCTACATATAACAACAAAACAGTTTGACTTCCTAGCTGACAAAACTCCAACAAAGTCAACACAAAATGCGGTCATTGATCCTCCTGTTGTGTTCGGGTCAAATGTGACCCATTTACTACTTTCATCAATCAAAACTTTTTTGTTTTACATTCGATTGCATTAAGGTTTATGATCTCCTTCACAGTAGACATTTGAACATATACAATTGCTGATCAGCACTTTCATTGAATTTTTGATGATTTAGTCAACTTTTTAACACCAATGACCGCCATAAAGAAATGGAATTAGTAACTATCCGGATCAGATACAACACACACACACATACACTAGATGTGTTTCCCCCCCTTATGTGCCCATCCCCCCATGTGAATCACACCTGGCACACACAAACACATACACACAGAAGTATTCTCTCCGCTATGTTTGACAAACCCCGTGATGAGTCCTCAAGCTCTGTGATTGGATGTTTGAGTGGCAGTGCGCCGTAGGTTACGCCGAGCGCCTAACAGGCAGCACTTTGAAATGGGATGGAACCACGGCAGACTATTCAAAACTGGATTCGGATGAGTCCACCACCCCCCTCCCCCAACCCGTCCCCAGAACTACACATGCTGGCTATTGTGTGTTTCGCAACCATGTTCGCAACATGTTCTATGGCACGTCTCTACTGGGAATTGTAGTTTTAAAAGACGTTTTAAGAACATAATAAGAAGTTGCCAGTATTAAAACTGTGTACATCCCTGGAGGTTTAGGGGATAGGAAACACTCATATGTAAAACATATAATTAATAAATGGGTGAAAATTGCTTGTGCCCATAATGGGCAGCATTAATATATACCCACATGACAGCTAAGGTCAGAAGAGCTTTATTTAACAGCTGGTCTTATGTCTGTGACCCCTCCTGTTGTTCATTGATAAGACTGAAACATGCACTTGTCAAGGTTCAGAGGCACATTTTGTAAATATGACAGTAGCATCGATCATCTTAAGATAAGATATACTTTATTGATCCCAAGTTGGAAATGTTTTCATTACAGCAGCATGTGTAACAGTTGTAAATATGCAGTGGTGTTTATTTGTAAACCATTTAGTATAATTACACAAATTCTGTGTTTTATATTTAATAATTCTGTGTTCTTTATTTATTGATTGTTCAATACCTGACAAGGTCGGAGATGAAAAACTTTGGTCGCAGGTTCCTCAACAGTGCATTACAAGACATCTAACAATATGTGTGTATACCTCCACCATTAAACTTTCATATTCTGCACATTTCTTATACTATCTACATATATCTTATAAGAGTATAATACATATGTATAATATCAGTTAAAATAAGTGCTTACACATACAGTAGTTAACATTGCAGGAAAGCAATATATTAGTACTTTGTCAGGCTTAATATTTATACCCCCAAAGCTTTTTTCTTATTCCAAAGAAGAACTTAACCTAAAGTATTCTTTAATGTTTAAATAAAGCTTTATTAGTTTGTCTGACTGTGTCTCCTATTAATATCTAATAATAAAAATAATAAAATTCAATAAAGTGATTTAACCACTAGGTGTCCCTTTCTATCAGCTGTGCACCTTTATGGTGTAAATACAGCCTATCTACCAATTGGATCAAATATAAAAGTCAGCCGAATTAGTATTGATACTGCAAGACGTATTGTGTGAAAAGAAATGCAAGATGTTGTTTAATTGCTGATATATTTATGATCCACGTCACATATTCAGTTTCGGCGGCAGTTCTTCCTGTTTGTCTAGAAGTCTCATAAATAGATCTCTATAGAATCTCTATAAATAGAGAACTACGGCAGATATGTAATATTTAATGCAGCCGAACCGTGTATTACAATGCCGTTATGTGATGACTTTCAAAGAGAAAAGCAAGCACACTCGGAATCAAGTATTATTTTATTCTTTTTAAATGTTTTCGGATTTCACATCAACAGGAAGTCCGGTTAACTAAAATGTCCGTGCGGAACAATACCCCAACCCATAGATCCGTGGGTGAATAATGTCAATGATAGCAATCACCACATTACACACATTCCTTCACATTTTAATTTACATTAAATTATTTCGTGAGGCCTTCTAAAATGTTTTTAAATATAATTATATATAATATAATTAATATGTTAGCTTATTCCGTGGTATGCATTTTGTTTAGCTGCTATGCCACTTTAGCTGTAACAAGCGGAAATGTCCCCGCTGTGGGACTAATAAAGGATTTCTGATTCTGATATGAGCCAGTTGAGGTGTTGCACAGGGTGTCGGAACTTGGACACTCTTGTATGTTTTCTTATATGTAGCTGAATGCTGTTGTAATGGTACATTCAGAGGGTGCGACGAACATTGAGACTCCTGTGACAAGCTGGTTGATGGAAAATGAGTTTATTTTAATACAATTAGTTATGAGAAACATTAATAAGACAAGATATGAGCCAGTTCAGATGTTGCACATGGGTGTCAGAACTTGGACACAGCTTACGTTGCCTCTTATATGTAGACGAATGCTGTTGTAATGGTACATTCATAGTGTGAGAAACATGACAATAAATGTAGTATTTTTTTAACTTGTGTACCTGTTTTACTTTAAGAAAGCCAGGTGAATACATGTCGGACTATGGGTATTGGATAACATCTGTCCAGTTGGAAGGAAGTGGGCTAAAATAGCATTTATTTAATCAGATAACAGATATGTGAACATCAACAAAGAAATGAGTGAGTTGACACGTAAACCATGGTTTGTGAACTTCAATTCATATAGAATTTTTATTTTGTGTGTTTTTTGCGCATATGTATCCCAGTTCACAAAGGGTAAACAACACACAAGTTCCAGGCCAATCGTTACAGAGTTATCAACATAGAAGTGATTTAGCCAATCAGAATGCAGATCCTGCAGCACCGGAGGCAGGCTTTACTGCACTTGCAATGTGACAGTGAAGGGAGAGTTCTGCTTCTGAAGATAATAACTCAGATAAAACCGTAATAACTCAATATAATGTTTTCAACCCTAAACGGCAACACTTTGTAGTTGTAGGTAGGTGTGTGTGTGTGTGAGTGTGAGAGAGGGCCTGCTCACGGAAAGCTGGTTGCTGACACAGAAGGACTCCCGAATAGGTGAATTGTGGTAAAGAAATAAAAAATAGAGAAAGTGCATCTCTGTCAGCAAAGCTTCTGTCAGTCAGAGGGTTAGGTAAAGGTTGAGATAGTTATCATGTGAGGAGAATTAACTAAAATACAATACATAGCTATGTTTGAACCAACCTTAGTCATGGGTTTGTTTTAAATACAAACGTGGCAATATATTGTTTGACATGTAAATGATCGGATGGAACATACCATGATGACATTTGGGATGCGGATTTCTATATACCCGTCCCCTGTTAAGGAGGAGAATTAGGAAGACATTTATTTATTTTCAATGAGAACTGAGGATGGGAGCTCCAAGTTGCCAACACAAAGAGGACATTTCGTTAGATCTGAGATGCACATTTCTCTGACGTTTGTTTCTCTCTGGGCTACAATAAATTGGGTAGATGAATTGCCAGGGTCAGAAGACCCTGGTTTGGGTGGGATGTTATATTGTTTTCTTTTTTTGTTTTGCGTTTGTGTTACATTAGTTATAATGTTAAAAGCAGTGACAATCCGTTTTGTGTATGGGGCCAAAATATACAACATATTAAATATAATCCCACAGATATGCAGCAGTCAGCATGCAAAACATGAAAATCTATTCTTGGAATATTAAAGACTTGGGAAATCCCATAAAAAGGAATAAAGTACTATCTCTTCTTAAAAAAGACAAAGCTGATGTGGTCTTCTTACAAGAAACCTTTCTCTCAGATACTGAACATCTTAAATTGAAAAGAGATTGGATAGGTCAGGTGTATTTCTCATCATATAAAACTCATAGTAGAGGGACAGCTATTGTGATAAACAAAACTTGCCCATTTGAATTATAAAAATTAGTTACGGACCCAAATGGTAGGTTTGTTTTGGTTGTTGGTACTATTTTTGGAACCCCAATCACCTTTTTAAATATCTATGCTCCCAATATAGATGAACCAATGTTCATGTCTGACATGGTGCTGCTCTTCAATGAAAACTGCAAAGGATTAGGACTGATGGGCGGCGATTTTAACTGCACTCTTAACCCTACATTAGATAAATCTAACCAGTCCAAGAGCCACAATCTTAAATCCTCAAAGGTCCTTCAGGGGCTTTGTGCAGAATGTGGCCTTATTGACGTATGGCGTCAATTAAATCAAGATGTCAAAGATTACACTTTCTTTTCAAATGTCCACAACTCTTATTCTAGAATAGATTATTTTTGTATTCCCTCAAAATACATGCATAGGGTAAAAGAATGTAAAATTTATTCCATTAATATTTCAGATCATGCAAGAGTTCATCTAACTATTCACTTGGAGAGTGGAGAATTGGTATCCAGGAGCTGGAAATTTGATAACTCCTTACTTAGAGACGAAAAATTCAAATTAAAAATGCGAATGTGGATAAGGTACTATATAAAAGAAAAATAATGACCCCTCTATAGATCCGAATATTATTTGGGAAGCTGCAAAGCTACTTTAAGAGGACTTATTATCTCATACACATCTTTTAAAAAACGTGAAAATGTTAAGCTCAGACAAGAACTTGAAAGAGAAGTAAACAGATACGAAGTACTTCATAAATCCGCATCAACAGATGAAAACTGGAAACAATTAAACACAGCCAGAGCTAAATTAAATATTGACTTAACAAATGAAATCATAACACAAATGAATCTTATCAGACAAAAATAATTATGAATTCGGCAATAAACCAAGTAAACTACTTGCCCATCAATT
This sequence comes from Notothenia rossii, assembly GCF_949606895.1. NCBI lineage: Eukaryota > Metazoa > Chordata > Actinopteri > Perciformes > Nototheniidae > Notothenia > Notothenia rossii. Next base: position 54,881,751 of record NC_136904.1, on the reverse strand, counting down.
AAAGAAGGAGCAAGCAGAAAGGGCTATAAAGGCAATTCGTCTGAAAGACGACAAGATAACCTACCACCCGAAACAGATTAACCAGACTTTTTATGAATTTTATAACAAATTATAAAAATCTCAATGTGATGACTCACAAGATGAACTGGACAATTATCTCCATAACATTAATTTACCTACATTATCTGATTTAGATCAAGAGTATCTAAACTCATCAATTACAGAAGTAGAAGTTTTGGCTGCAATTAAATCTATGCCTATGAATAAAAGCCCATGGCCAGATGGCTTCTCGGCAGAATTTTATAAAGAGTTTTGGACTGAACTTCAACCTATATTTATGTCAATGGTTAACAACTTCTCTCACAACAGAACACTTCCTCAATCAATGAATCTTGCATATATTACTGTACTACATAAAGATGGGAAAGACCCCTTGAATTGTTCTTCATTTAGGCCTATAAGCCTCTTGGATCATGATTATAAGATTATCACCAAATTATTAGCAAAACGATTGGAAATTATTTTACCTAAACTAATTAGTCCTGATCAAACAGGTTTTGTCAAGGGCAGATATTCTTCTGATAATATAAGGACACTTTTGAATATTATAAACCATTTGGACACCTGTCAGAAGCCATCTCTGCTTCTTTCTTTAGATGCCGAGAAGGCTTTTGACAGGGTTGAGTGTAATTTTCTTTTGGCTATCTTGAACAGATTAAATATGGGCTCTCGATTCATAGAGTGGGTCAAATCAATTTATAAAAATCCTAAAGCAGCGGTTATCGCTAACTGCAGTTCCTCAGATTTTTTTTCACTAAGAAGGGGGACAAGACAGGGATGTCCACTGTCACCTTTGCTTTTTGCAATTGAACCACTGGCGTCATGTGTGCGAGACAACATAAGTATTAAAGGAGTGAAGATTAACGATGAACACAACATTTCTCTGTATGCTGACGATATCATTCTTTACTTAACAGACCCAGAAAATTCAGTACCACACGATAGAGCAATTTGGAAGATACTCAGGATATAAAATTAATTTTAAGAAATCGAATGCTTGTTTCTTACATATGACGCCAACAGCAAATCTGGAAAAGTATTGTTCTTTTAATCTGTCACCAGGTGGCTTTTAATACTTCAATCAGGAGAGACGTGATGTATGGAATACATGTTTATTATCGGGCCACATTATATAAATGAAACATAATGATGACAGTTTATAACAAGTGAATGAAATGGTGTTTGGCGATTAGGCCCAGGTTTTGTAGGATGTCATTCGGGAAGGGAAGAACCGTTTCCGATGAACCCCCCTGGTTCTAGACACTGGTGGTGGTGATAAGTGGTTAGGTCCAGTTGGAAGGGAGAAGGTTGAGCTTGGCCCTGAGTTGGAAGCAGGAGGCGAAGGGGTGGAGGAGGGTTGCGCGTTGACACCTGGAAGACAGCTGATGGAAAAGGGGAGAGCATATATAGAGGGATTAACAGGTGCGATGATTAGGCTTGTGAACGGAGGGAAGTGATAGGTTAGCTGAGGAGTGGCGCTCCCTATCCTTTAGTGAAGGGAGCGAGTATTGCCATGACGCGCAATACGAAGTGATAGGTCTTCCTGCCTGAACTTGCGCTGAGCTTCATTTCAATCAGGAGAGACGTGATGTATGGAATACATGTTTATTATCGGGTCACATTATATAAATGAAACATAATGATGACAGTTTATAACAAGTGAATGAAATGGTGTATAGGGCATCCCGGACGTACGGGGCGTCCCGGACGTACGGGGCTTCCCGGACGTACGGGGCGACCCGGACGTACGGGGCGTCCCGGATGTACGGGGCGTCTCGGACGAACGGGGCATCCCGGACGAACGGGGCATCCCGGACGTAGGCCTACGGGGCAACCTCACTTCGCAGGGACACATTTTATACAGACCCGAAGGTTACAACCTGGACGTACGGGGTTAGACATGCAAGGATAAACATGAGCCGCGGGGCGAATATACGTGCTGACATGCTAAGAACCACCACCAGTTATATGCATACGTACCAATTTGAAGGTTGGAGAGACCTTTGGATAGCCAGCACGGCACTGGGGTTCGGACGGATGTAGGATGAGAAGCGGTTGTTGTAGGGAAGAGGAACAATTACCTTGATTGCGGCAGGTTTGCTGCACCTATCTGAACGAGCCCTGAAATGCTCTTAAGACACCACCACCAGTTATATGCATGTTTACCAGAGGTAAGCTGGAGAGATCTTGGATAGCCGGCAAGAGCCGATGCCCGGCGAAGAGGGAGATGTAGACAATGTAATGCGGCTGTTAGCTTGAGTACAATGATGCATGAATATCATACCCTGCTTAACATAAGCCATGTGAGCATGAAACCAAATATATAAGTGCAATATGAGCAGCATGAAATAATATTTGCTTAGGTAAATACTGAGACATGACCCATGATATAGGCAGGGCTCAACGCTAACTTTTAAAAGTGGTTGCCAGGCTGGCAACCGGGCATCCGCTTTTGGTTGCCAAAAATGAAAATACGGTTGCCCTTTTTTTAGATACCTTATATTTTAAATAATTAAGATGCTATACAGTTATACATCAACTTAATAATGAACATGTGACACAAGAATGTTCAAATGCTTTACAATAAGTAATTAACGCACTTATTTGAACCTAAGTGGTAATAAACTTGTCCACCCTCAATTGCTGGTATACAAACTACCAGTAGTGCTGCTGTTGTCCTGTTCTTCATAAATCCCTCACAAATGAATTGAGCAAGTCACCAGTTTCCTGATCATCCGTTGTCTCCCTTTCAAATGTGGGTTTTCTTGACCTTGTGCTGACCCCCACCATAGACCCATTGGCCCTTCAGCATTGAAGTCTTGGATTGGCCAGACTAATACATTTCTAATGTTAAATAAATGAAAACCATTCACAGTTAAACATTTGATATTAATTATTGATGCTGTAAATTACCTTTAATATGTCTAACTATATTTAAAATGTGTTACCTTTTTATAGAAGTGATTATAATTTAATGCAACCATTTTCTATGGCTCAATGCGGCGCTTCCGACCTTCACGCGGAACGGGCCCTCATCGCTTGCGAAGCTTCACTCACTTCCGGCTTCAACCACAACCCCTCTTGCAGGCAGGCAGGGCTCAAGCTACATCTCATCGAAGCTACTTCTCCTCCCGGCTCAGTAGCAGTACTGGTCACTAAGTGCGTCTTAGGTGGCAAGCAGGTAGTGATGGCGAGATGAAGCCTTATGAAGCTTTGAAGCTTTCCAGCCAATTGGTTCGCAAAGGGTTCATCTCATGAGGCTTCATCATGGGCTTCATTTGAACATAAACCCCCTGTTGGTCAAAGCGTGTAAAACAGGTAAATTGGAAATCTCAACAGTTGTGCTCTATCTCATACCGAGTTCCCAATGAGTAAAGCCTTAGAAGTGATAGGTCTTCCTGCCTGAACTTGCGCTGAGCTTCATTTAGGAATAAATATAACAACACACCTGGATAATCTGTTTAAAGAGAATTACAATCCGCTCATTGACAAAATCAAACAGGATTTATCCAAATGTTCCACATTACCAATATCACTGCTAGGAAGAATCAATGTCATAAAAATGAATATTCTACCGAGATGTATTTTTCTTTTTCAAATGTTACCATGCTATTTATCCGCTGATTATTTTAAATCTCTCAATAGCTTAGCAAATATTTGTTGTCAATCAATATAAACAAATGGACAAAATCAGGTATAAAGCAATTGAAACATTTGTTTCACAAATATATAACATTGAAATCATTTAATGATTTAAGAGCAGAATATGACATTTCAAATAAGGATTTTTTCAGATACCTGCAAATTAGGAACGTGATCCAATCAATTATTAAAAGCAATAAATTAAGATCGGGATTGTTGGAAGAGGAGGAGATATTGATGTCATCGAGCACAATCAAAGGTAAAATTAGAGAATTTAATGCAGTTTTTTCGAAAAGAGCTCAGCCATCCTTTCCAACCTTAAAAAAGATCTGGGAAAAGGATTTAGGAATACAGATAGATTAAACTACATGGCTGAATATCTGTGAAAGAACACATTTTCCATTCACAAGCAATAAAATCAAAGAAGCAAACTTTAAATTTCTCAACAAATTTTACCTCACACCCAGAAAGATGCATAACATTTCCAAAGAAAACTCTCCAAAATGTCCAAGATGTAAAGTAAAAGAAGGAACATTTATGCATCTGTTTTGGGACTTTGATCTCTTGAAACATTTCTGGGATTCGATTCATGCGCTCACAAAAGCCATTTTAGGAATCGAAATGAGCCAAAATCCATGTTTTTTCCTGTTAAATGATATGCCAAACTTTAAACTGAACCCCAAACATTATAGAATACTAATCACAATAACATATTTTGCCATGAAATGTATACTTTTACTCTGGAAGAATGAACGTCTTCCAACATTTAAACTTTTCATTGATCAGATAACACATTTTTTACCTCTGGAGAAAATGACTTTGGAAAAATATAATCATGGACATATCTTCCAAGCTCTGTGGTTGCCATTGTTTTCATATTTGGAAAATATATCTGAGATATGACCAGTGATGGAATGGTGCATTCTATGGCTATTTTTCCTGACGGCCGGAAATGCTAGTTGTGTTGTCATTGTCTATATTGTCGCTGTATTGTATAATTAATTGTATAATTATTTGTTTGTTTTACTTTGATGTGGGCTTATTATTATTATTTTTATGTTTATTTTCATTTTCATGGCTCTGTTGTTTGAGTTGTATTGAGAAGCATTTTTTTTTTTTTTAATATAAATGTTTTTGGTTTCGTTAGTGTGGGCATGTGCGGGTGGAGGGAGGGAGGGGGGAGTGTAGTGAGTGTACTGTGATATTACAATCTATGAAATGGCATCGATTATTGTACACTATAATGAAATAAAAAGACTTGTAAAAAAAAATAAAATATAAACGTTTACATATTCCTCACAAGCCACATTTTTAAGGATTGTTCAAGGCAATTCATTCCAGAATGTTCATTTAGTTCAAAGAAGCAACATGCATAGTAAGATAACAACTTTTTTTCACATTATTTGAAGTGAGAAGTTGTGTGTGAGAGTGCACACAATGTTATTGTTTGACGATAACTGGCCTCTGGTCTTAATACTGGTAGGAGAGGTTAAGTACATTTCAGTCATGGTGTGTGACATTAACAAGAATTCTGACTGAGCAGAGGTATGTGTGTCTGTGTGAGGGAGGGTGTGTCTGAGTGTGTGGGTCAATTATTGTAAATGTTTAGATGTTCATGTTCTATGTGTGAGAGAGACTGGCACATAGAGGAAGAGACTGATGGAGAAAGGAGAGAGAGAGGTGGGGGGACATACACCCAGCATGTGTGCCTATCTGTATGATGTGGCTCTTTGCAGTAACGCAGGGAAAATATTGGCTCTCAACCTCTAACTGGTTGGCCACCCCTGCTGTACACCCTAGTGTCCTTCAGGGTAGGGTGGGGGAGAGAGGCGCTGTGCCCCAGCATCCTTTCCTCAAGGTGGGGGTAGGGTGTGTGTGATGTCCTCATCAGGGTCTTCCTCACTGTCATCACTGTCTTGGTCATGGTTCTCCACAGAATCATCAGGCCATTGAGGGGCATTTGGTCCGATTGCCAGGCTGTAGGCCGAAGAAAGATGCTGGATGTGTGTGTCCACGTCAGCAAGTCTTTTCTTTAGAAGACTAGCTAATCCATCTCTCCCTTCTTGAGTCATGTCTAGGGCAGAACATAGAGAATAGAATAGTGAAAAGGCATCTCATTTTTGTTACTAGTACACACTGTGGATGTTAAGTAGTATCTGGTTATGGCATCATGGAATTTACCACTATGTCCTCCACATGACACATGTTGCATCTGCATCCTGATCTTGTCAGCCTGACTTCTCAGATAAAGGCAGTGCTGCCTCATCTCCCTCACAATTATGGCCCTCTCCTCCACAAGTCTCCTTTTGCCCATGTAGGCATCAAATACTTTTTTTTCGGCCAAAATGGACACCGATTCTGAAGAGAGAGGAACAGCAAGCATACCATTACCGACCAAGACATGCACCAGTAGGATAAGTGACCGGTCATAGTCCATTGACTGGGAAGCTGGTGTTATAGGTCTTGCTTAGTGCCAGAAAATAAACATATTATATAAACACAAACAAGAGAAGCTCTTACCATCCCTTTGCATTTCCCATGGCCATATTAGACTGTCTATTGTTTGCTGTTCTGCAGACAGTCTTCTCTCCACCTCTTCTTCCTGGATTTCTCCTTCAGGAGTGTGTCCGGTGTTGTACTGGCGTATTGCCGCTAAGAGTTTGGTCTTTTCCTCCCTTAACCTTTTGCAACGCAACTGCCAAATCTTATTGCTGTCTATATGACGTAATTGTAAAAAAGATTACAGAAACAATGTTCAATGGAATTTTTTAATTACATGACTGCAACTGAATAATAATAACTTACCAGTCTGTCTAGAGAGGCAAGCTTTCTTTTGGCACAGCCCTAGAAATAGCTGCTCAATGGACATCTGGAGAGACTGATTGTCGCCTGATGTGTTGTCTTGGGTAAATAACAAGAAACACAGTTTGAGGACAAAGAAAACATAGGTGTTAATACTATACGTTAAATAACAATGTTATATTATCAAGTTAGGAAACAGCATACCGTTTGTTGCCCAGTCTCTAACATCATTAACCCATTGTTGGACTTTGTCCTCAGGGCATCCAAGCTCTTCGCAGGTGTCCTTCATTTTTTGAGTCTCACCCTCCAACATTGCGATTGTCTGTTGTAAAAAAGATGTTGCCGATACAGATGTATTTTCAAGATTTTCACCCAAATTTCCATAACTTTTCATGTCTTGAAAACAGTAATTAATCATTCAAACTTTTCCAGACCTGCGCAAGCACTCAGTATCCAACACTTTACCAGCTTGGAAAATTATTTGTTTGTGACAGGTTTGCACATTAGTCTTACAAATCTAATCTTGTCATGCCTATACTTACATGGCCAATTACCTTGACATATCTCTTGGCCAACACGACATGAAGGTTTTCCTGCTTCCGTCTGTTCCATCCCATTGCATGGACAGTCAACCTGTCATTGCGAGCTGTTTTTAAAAGTAAAATTGACAAGCAGATAATATAACTTGGGTATTTGGAAATCAACTCATAAAAACTCTAGTACTGTTGAAACAGACTACATCAAAGACAAAGATAAAGTAAAGTAAGAGATGGATAATAACTTCAAGACAGAATTATGTCGGTCTAATGACAAGAGGACATACCTGATTTTGTCATGTACTTAGTTGTGATGGCACAACGTAACAGAAAGCTGTTCACCATCTCCACTTCTTCCCCGGCCGTCGAACCAGCACCCTCCAAATTTCTCCCACTCCACACAATCTAACAAATACACATATATTATATGTCATAGATTCATAAAAAAAAATTCTTACAATCACAATAATATAAGAGTGGGCCTATCTCACACTTTGTGGAATGGGCCTCGGCATGCATGACCGAGAGAAACGGTTGCATGCTCAGCAAAGGTCGCAGTTCTGGCATTGTCTTTGCCACTTTCTCGAGGTAGGGCCAGTATTTACAAGCAATATCTGTGCAATAAAAATGCACGTTTGTAGCTTGAAACTGCGTTTGAAGGAACAAGAGGTAGGCAAATATTTCTCCTCTGAACATGTTGAGAGCTTTCAGTAGCACTCCATGTCTACATACAGCCACCTCTAAACCCTCTTCATCAAGCCTGCTGGCTCTTCTTGCTGTCTCTCGAGCAGCTGACCACTGGCTGGTACCACGTGTACCTTTTCCTGGGGTCTACAATTAAAGACATTTTAATGTTACACTCTCAAAACAAGTAAAGGCTAGAAAAATGATAGGAAAAAAAATGTTGTGCTTACACATTTTACATTTGTTCTGACTTTGTCAACAAAGTCTGTGACAGCCGAGTCTTCCATGATGAACGGCCCTTTAAAAAGTGGTTCATCGATCCTAAATTCAAAAATAAATATTCAATTCATTATTATCATCATTGATAGGCTACTTCTTAAATTCAATTGACATACAAAAAAGATGTACCTCTGTGACTGTCGGAAACGGTACTGTTTCCTATTCCCATCCACTGACACAGCCAACATTTTGGGAGTACAAGCTGGGCATGAGAAGGGTTCCTCACACGTCATTTTCTGGCACTCGTAATGGCAGGCCATATACTCCAGAAAGCTTCTTTGGAAGACATCTCCATGGATTTTTCCTGTCTGGAAGTTTGAGAAGCAAAATTGTTACCTTACACATGTCAGAATAATACGAGGAAACAGGAAGACTTTCACAGTGGTTGGAGGCAAGAGGGGGGCTAGGAGTATCCCTAACACACGATATCCTGAAAAGTGAAGGTCAGGTTAGGATTGGCAAATGCTGGAAGAGAAGGAGCATTATTTCCGCTTTTGTCATATGCACCATGACTCTACTTTCTCTACAGTACAATACAATACATAATCCTATTTTTTCCCACAGAAGAGCACAATGTTTTTCATCATACAAATTGTGTTCTTCAGTAAAGAACAAAAGTTGGATTATGATATGTTTGATCTTATACAGTATGTCCTACATCTACCAGTGCTAGGTTTTTAGCTCTAATGTAACACTAGTTAAACTACTTTCAGTACCATTGTAAGCTTTTCAATTTAGTTATTTTGACATAAACATATTTCCAATCAACATGTTTCATCTACACAAAATAAAATGCATCCTTTCACAATGCCCTCTACTTATGCAATACTCAGTGAAAGTCATCTTACCCTTCCATAATGCTGTGTCCTTCGTTCCAGCATCTGTAAAAAGGCCTGTCTGGATAAACCTGGTGCCACAGTCTTCAGGTCCTCAAAAGATTTGAAGACATCCGTGGAATATAACGTGTCTCCGTTCACAGAAGCTGGCCAGTAACCGCTTCTAATGAGGTCTCCCCAATCAGGTGTCCATTCGTAATGGCATGTGTTGCACATCCTCTTGGGGAGATGCAAATCATAACGCCCTAATAACAAATACAGCTTAGTAAAAACAATCGCATTCATTACCTGTGTTAGGGTGACAAAAAGAACACTTAAAATCATACCATTAATGCAGACGAAAATGACAGGCCTGCCTATAGACTCTGTAACACCTTCAGGGTTACACGAGTGTGAAGGCCTACCAGTGGGCAGAAGACGATCTGTGAAGAGAGGTTAAAAATATGTCTTAAACTACCAGCACATTAGGAAAGTTATAAAATAACCACTTGGGGCTAAATTGTGTTAAGTGAAATACCTTGGTGTCTTAAATTGAACATGTCATTTGTCTTGACTAGTGACATTGTTGGGGGAATACATTTGAAATATCCTTCATTGAAGGACTCCCTGATATGAAGGGTGTGTATGCTGTGTTTAGAGATGTCACAGTCATGACACAACCATTCAAGGGACATGCATTCTCTGCAGCGAAGGACCGCAGGAGCGGAGCAATGTGAGCATCTCCTTTCCGGTACCATAGTTGAAGACAGCAAGCTGTCCAAGTGATGGTAACCTGCCTTTTGCCACTCCAATTGGGCAGCACTTTGGCGCAGGCACCATGAGGAAGAGGTTGATGGTTGATCAACCAAAAGCTCCTGCATTTGCTGAATCTCATCTTCTGGAAACAAACAAAAAAGAAAATGTTCAGCATCACAAAAGCGTACTCATATTGCATCACGTATTCGTTTGATGTTATGTTGACACATTTCCTAACTTTCAATGATAGTAAATGTCATCCTACCAAAAAGCTGAGGGGGTACTGCAGAGGTTGCTCCAGCTGGTTCCACAGTCACTGGACTGTCAATGGCAACAGTTCTGGCTGAAAAATAATAATAATAATAATAATAGATATATTGGTAACAGATAATAATTACAGAGAACAGGAGGCAATCGCAGGCAAATGTTATTCATTAAAAGAGTTCTAACAGTTCTAACCAACTCTAACTATTTATTACAATGGCCTATTTTTATACGTACGACGGAATAACAGATATTTTGTTCAATACCTCTTTAAGCTGAAACATGCTGTACCAATCATGTTGCGAACAATCAAAACAAAAATGATATGTTAATCATGAATACCTGTATACATGCACAAACCTTTAGTACGTCGGCAGGTTGCCCCACTTCTGCTCCTCCTTTTTAGAGGACACCCCTGAGCATCTTTGCCAACCCAGCGGATTCTGCTCCTGTTAGATGCTGCTCTGGCCCTGTCTTCTTCCTCCTTCAATAAAGTAGTCATGCATTTTCACAACAAGCTGCTTTTCGTCCCCAGTGTATTCCTATTCACTTACAAGCATTACAAAATTACAAGCACATAATCAATCAACCTAATCAGTACATTGGGCACAAAACCAATACAATTGAAATACAAAAAATGTACCTTCAGTTGTTTACAAAGTAAATCGGCAAGGAAAATGGCATCTTCTAGCTGTTCCTCACCTTGTTTAGCAGCCATTTCAGGAACTAGAAATCAAAACACACACAGGTGTGTGTGTTTGCATGCGTATAAATACAAAAGAGAAAGTGGTAAAGAGACAGAGATGAAGATGGTAAAAATGGGGAGAAGACAGGAAGAAATGTAGGGAATATAGCTCTGAGGAGGGAGAAGAGAAGAAATTGAAAAAGGCTCTTAAAAGTGCTGTTTGATCTTGCTTTGGTTTGGTATCTGTTGAAGGAAGTGAACACTTTAGAATGCATGACAATTTAGCTTCTCACATATCATCAACAAGCTTTAACATTGGGTGTAATTTACGAGTTAAAGCACTAATCAATCAGGGGCGGACTGGAACAAGGACAGCTCTGAACGTTTTGTCCTAAATAGGACCACAACAATCAGTGTGCAGTAACAGTCTGTCGATGGTTGTCATGACATTTCTTCACAATACTATTAGTTGCCACTGTATGCAAGTATGACAGCCACAATAGGCATTTTTCCAAGTTTTGTATATACAGTGCCAAAAGTATTTAACTCAACATTTTCTTACATTAACTTTGTTTCCAACACAGCATTTACATTGTTAGCAGTTATGTTTTGGTGTACTTCTAAAGGTAATTATTCTAAAGGTTCTTATTATACATCCATGGTCTGTAGTTCGTTTATAGCATAACGTTAGCATTTTGCTTCTGGCCATTAGATTTATGATTCGAAAATTATAAAAGTAGGGTAGATATGTGGAGATTATCCGGCTGAACAAAAGGTGCATTTATCAAGCAGGTTCGTTTTCCACAGATCTTATTTCGAGCTAGTTTCCAAAATCCTATGGAGAAATCCCATTGACTCTGAGACGAGGGAACCAATAGTTGTAAAATGCTAACTCATTTCCGGGTTATAGGACTCACCACTGCACTATATCTCCGATCAAGTAAAGCTAATAATTGTTTAGCTAGCTCGTGCTTTAAAAAGATATGTAACTACAACTGATTTACTTGCAATAAACATTCAAATATTGGAGGCATGCGGTGCAGCACATTACCTGCTTGACGAAGTCAGACAGAGAGGAGGTTGTAGCCGATGTCCGGTGCGTTCATGGTCATCGGATAGTAATCGGTAGCATGGTGTTCACTTACTACGGGACCGCACAATGTAACGTACAGTAATTCCACAACCACATAAATGGATTAACATCGATTTAGCTGGGGCAACAAAAATAAATAAATGAATGAATCTACTGGTTTCATAATTTGAACCAAAAGTGGTGCATTTTGCAAAATGTTTTTATCTATCTTTATTTATTTTCTTATTATGTCCTATTTATATTATGTTGCACTGTTGGAGGAGCTCGGGATCTAAGATTTGAAATGCCAAAATTACACTGTAGCTAGCATCTGATAACAAAAACCCTTTACCCTTGAACCTTAGTGGTGTTTATTTTTCACGGAGTTCAGTTGCTAAGCGATCACACAACGTCACGTCCGGTATTTCCACAACAACACAAATGGATTAACATCGTAGCCTTTGTTTCTGCAAAAAGAGGTGTCGACCAGCTAGGGCCACAAGAAAATCGGTGAAATCGAGTGTGACGATTATTTTTTTTTTTAAAAACATCTAATTTTGACAATAAAAACCGACCAATAGGCGCGGTAGACCATTTGCTTGGCACATCCGGGTATTTCTTCATGTTAACAATACCGTGTAACTGTCACGCTTGAAGGGGATTAACATCGATGTAATACATGAATGTAGCCTTTGTTTCTGCTGAAAGAGGTGTCGACCAGCTAGGGCCACAAGAACATCGGCGAAATCGAGTGTGAGGATTAAAAAATAAATTAAAAACATCTAATTTTGACAATAAAAACCGACCAAAAGGCGCGGTAGAGCCTTTGCTTGGCACTTCCGGGTATTTCTCCACTGGTTAACATGGGTTAACAATACTGTGTAACTGTCACGTTTTGAAGGGACAAAACCGTGACATATTCACGTCTCCCAGCATGGTAAATCGTCACATGTTCACGTCTTGCCGTGATACCGGGTTGGCAAGGAGACGTATTGTGAAGAGAAATTGAAGATTTTGTTTAATTGCTGATATATTTATCACATATTCAGTTTCGGTGGCAGTTGTTCCTGTTTGCCTAGAAGTCTTCTCACCAGGGCTCTATAAATAGAGAACTATGGCAGATATGTAATATTGAATGCAGCCGAACCGTGTATTACAATGCCGTTATGTGATTACCTCCTAAGAGAAAAGCAAGCAAACTCGGAATAAAGTATTATTTTATTTAAAACAAATGTTATCGTATTTCACATCAACAGGAAGTCCGGTTAACCAAAATGTCCGTGCGAAACAATACCCCAACCCATAGATACGTGGGTGAATAATGTCAATCACCACATTACACACATCCCTTCACATTTAAATTTAAATTTACATTAAAGTATTTCGTGAGGCCTTCTAAAATGTTTTAAAATATAATTAGGGTTGTAGTTGAAGAGTTTGTAAATTATTGCGTTGCGTGGCAACACACTCAAACACCCAATAACAGAGCTTGAGGACTATCACGGGGTTTGTCAAGCGAAGCGGAGAGAATACTTACTTCCGGGTGTACAATTCTCTAAAGCAACTACTATGAGCTGCTCCGACCCTCGGTCATGACGGACTCCAACTTGTGTTTATTAATCAAACAAATAAATAAACACAAGGATAATTATGTGTTATTGTTGAGTAAATAACAGTGTGTGGTTTAGAAAAGAATACAAAATTAGAAGGAAAAAACGATGAAACAATACAGATGTCAGTATTCTGAGCCCCTACTCTCCCCATAACTGACGGCAACAAAAGTCCTACATTATTCAATTAAAATAAAGAAGTAAGAGGGGGACGTAGGAGCAGCGACATGTGAGGACGCAGTTTTCTGAGCTCTGCTTGGAAAGAACATTTAAAAGTTATTTTCGCCTCTTTTCTCACTCCCGTGGGGCAAATGTGTCTCTAAAGTGTTCAGCTATCTAAAAGTGACCATGTTTTGATTTGGTTGTACATAAAACTCTCAAAAAATGCAGAAGAACCAAAGACCGAAACCAGGCCCAAACGCAGCGGACTCGCCTGAGGGAGGCACGGCCGGGTCAGATGAGCCGCTGTCGGACACACAGACAATCATGGCCACCCTAAAGCGGACTGAGCAGTGTGTGCTAACTAAGATCGACTCAACGGTGACGGCGGCTGTAGGTGAATTGCACACCAAAATAGACAACTTGTCGAGGGACTTAAGATCAGAAATCTTCAATATGCGCACAGAGTTTACAAAGGTTGTTGAAGATGTTAGGAAGGAGAAAGCAACTTTCGTAACGCGCATTGAAGGCCTTGAGGAGGGGGCTAATTACTATGCTAACCGGGTAGTGGAACTTGAGGCTAAAGTTACAACGCTGTCCTCACAATTAAACAGGTTGGTGGACAAAACCGAAGATCTAGAGTCTCGACAACGGAGAGATAATTGTCGACTAGTCGGTGTGGCGGAAGGGACTGGGAATATTCGACCAGAAAAAGCCATAGCTCAACTACTGCAGGATGCTCTGAGCCTGGACTACACACCGACGCTTGACCGTGCACATAGGGGCTTGCAGCCGAAACCAGCTGATGGGGATGCCCCGAGGCCGATCATCATTAAATTCCACTACTTCAGGAGAAAGCAGATATTATACGGAAAGCCATGGGAGCGGGGCCCATCTTCCACAACGGCAAGCGTTTCTACATCTACCCGGACTACACGCTCTCGGTGAGGAAAAGGAGGGCAGCTTTTACTGAGGTCCGGGGGCTGCTGCGCAGATGCCCTGGTGTGAAGTATGGACTTGTGTATCCAGCCACACTTAAAATCACAACCTCAACTGGAGAGCAAAAGTCATTTGAAGACCCAACCAAGGCAAAGCACTACATTGAGACGGATTTGCACCCACGGGACCCGGAGGGAGAGTGATAATCAATATTGGGGCCATGACAGGTACTGTTGGAGCTGCAGGACAATGTCACAGCCTGTGTCACAATGACTACATTTTTGACTGTTAATTGCACTACAGTTGGTTGCGCTTTATGTGTGGACTATGGACAATGAGTCAGGGAAATTACAACAATGCAGATTTTCTTAAGTTATAGCTGTTTATATCTCCCAACTGTAGGTGTTTAAGGCTGTTTTAAGTTATGACCACATATGTGCAGCAATGTCGGTACTATGAGAAGGGCCATGTTTCATTTAAATTGATATTGTTCTGCCCTTGCACAGTTCAGTCGAGTGTTTAGGTTAGTCTTGACGTGTTATATGCCTAAGAGTGTGTGTAGGGCAGTTTCAGGCTTTCATGGGGATCCAGGATGGTAAGAGTTTATTTTTTGTTACTTTTTTAGCTTTTGCCTGTTTTATGGTACTTTTTTGTATTTGTATTGTTTCATGCCTTAACCCAAGATTGCACATATATGTGTTCAGATTTTGCCAACTTTCAAGCCCAGACCATGTATCCAGTGGAAGAGTTATGGCTCCTGATGCTGTAGATAAACAACAAGGTGCATTCTCTTTCATCAGCCGGAATGTCAAAGGCCTAAATAATATGGTGAAACAGAGTAAAATATTTGCCCATTTAAATTCATTGAAGCCTGATGTGATGTTTCTGCAGGAAACACATCTGAATATTAACTCCCAAAAGAGACTAAGATGCAGTTGGATTGGACAAGTGTATCATTCGCGTTTTGATTACAAGACCAGGGGCACAGCAATTCTAATTAGAAAGGGGATACCTTTTGAACTCTCTGAAATAATATCTGATCCCAACGGTAGATATATTGTTGCAGTTGGCAGGTTGTTTAATACTCCTTTAATATTGGCTAACATCTATGGACCGAATTGGGATGACTTACAGTTTTTCATAAACTTCTTCTCAGCCCTCCCTGACCTCAATACCTATAAATTGGTACTGGGGGGTGATTTTAATTGCGTTCTTCATGCCCACCTTGACAGATCCAACCCTAGACCTAATAGTACTCTGTCAACATCTGCGATAGCTATAAACTCCTTCCTGTGCTCCTGTGGCCTATCTGACCCGTGGTGGGCAAAACATCCTAATACTAAACAATTTTCGTTTTTCTCCCCTGTCCATCATAGCTATTCCAGGATTGATTATTTCATTGTAGATGACCAATTACTTCCCTTAATCCCCAGGAGCCAGTACCACAGCATTGTGTTATCCGACCATGGTCCAGTACAAATGGATATGATGTTTCCTGGTAATATAGCACCCCAACGCACCTGGCGTCTAGACCCCCATTTGCTTTCATATGAACACTTTAAAACTTACCTCAGTGGCCAGATTGACTTTTTTTCTAGAAATTAATGACACCAAGGATATTTCGAGGAGTGTTCTATGTGAATCAATAAAAGCTTACATCAGGGGACAGGCTATTTCATACACTGCACATCAAAATAAAGAGCGATCTAAGAAACTTAAAGAACTGACACACAGCATTACAGATGTTGATAGACGGTATGCTCTCTTGCCCAAGGCAGATCTTTTTAAAGAAAAAGTACTGCTTCAATCTGAATTTAATACACTTTCGACGTGGAGAGCTGAAAAAAATATTTTAAAAACTAAACAGGTTTACTATGAACACGGGGACAGAGCAGGGAGACTCCTTGCACTTCAGCTCAAGCAGCAGGCGGCTGGACAGACGGGGAAAAAGACGACCCAGACAATGCTTCCAATTTGAGGCCTTTTATATAGGCTAATTGCATCTGAATTACTGTGACAATGAAGGCTCCATAATCAGCTCACGGCATATAGGCAGGGGTAAAGTGCTATTGGGGTGCGGACCTCACCTCCTCAAGGGGGGTCCGGGGGGATGCTCCCCCGGGAAGATTTTTTTTTAAATATTGAAGTTGAAAGCATCAATCTGGTGCACTTTGAGAGCAACAGGAAGAGATCTATGGATACCTCTCTCAGCACCCATATAAAACAGAACTGTCAACAGATTTTCTTTTTCTTTATGGATATTTTACAAATCACATTAAACTGTATTCTTGTTTTACTGCCATATAGTAGGCTATTTCATACCTGTTTTTCATTTATTCTCTTATTGTTTGTATAACTATAATGATCATATGAAGGTGTGCCGCGGAAATAATCTTTTGAATAATTTGTGACAAAACTGTTCTCAACACTCAAGAGTCCTTTAGCTCACCTGAGCCCCTCAGTCTGACAGGAGAGGACTCTCCTCCAGCTTGTTGGGGAAACAGCTCCTCATGTCCGTTAGTGGAGCCAGCTAACCAGATGCTAACATCATGGTCCCCGCTAGCACCGGTCCCTCTCTCTCCCTCACTCCCTCTCTCCCTCTCTCCCTCACTCCCTCTCTATCACACTAAATGCCTATCGCCACACACACACAGAGCCGAGCTTGAATGACACAAGCACACGTGTATTTCCATGCAACTCTCTGATTGGTCTGGTGTGTTGCCTCTGTTGCGTTCACTGAACACGGGAAATTACAGTCCTGCCGTCGTCTCTTGTGTCATGATGAGGTTCACGTAAAGCACGGTTAATGTATTATATTATTGAGGTGTCTCAAATATACGTCAATCAAATGGCAGCTGCTAATGGGGTGGTGGATGATAGGTTTATATCTAAAAATGTATTTTTCAAACATTATTATTTTTATTTTATTTTTCTTTCTTTTGTTACTTTTTTTTTAACGGTCCGCGATCTACCCGCACCACACTCGACTGGTTGGCGACCACTGCTATAGACCAATCAGCCTTCTTTGCTGTGATTATAAAATATTAACTAAAGTCCTTGTGCAGCGATTAGAAGCCTTTATTCCTACCATTATTGATAAAGACCAAACAGGTTTCATCTCTGGGCGACATTCATTTTTTAATGTACGACAGTTATTTAATCTATTATTGTCCCCTAAATCCACAGTACGGCCTGAAATTATCCTGAGCCTTGATGCTGAAAAGGCGTTCGATAGGATTGAATGGAACTATCTTTTTGCTGCCTTGGAAACATTTGGACTGGGACCTGTTTTTTGTAAATGGATTAAGACAATATACTCAGCTCCTACAGCCGCTATTAAAACAAACAGTCTTATTTCAGAAAATGTTATGCTCTACAGAGGAACAAGGCAGGGATGCTGCCTGTCACCCTTAATATTGGACATTGCAATTGAACCCTTAGCAATTGCTATCAGAACGGACAATAGGATTAAGGCCATTTCCAGGGGCAACGTAGTGCATAAAACATCTCTATATGCGGATGATCTGCTTTTGCAAATATCTGACCCAATAGAAAGCATGCCATATGTTCTCTCCTTGCTGAAGACATTTGGGAGCATTTCAGGTTACAAAATTAACTTGTCAATATCTTTACTGTTTCCTCTCAATGACTTGGCAAGGCTCGAGGATTATGGTCATCTGCCCTTTAGGATTGAAAATGAAAAATGTATTTACTTGGGTATTGAGATTGCAGGCTCGGTTAAGGATATTTTTAAGTACAATTATAAATCTATCTTGGAACGCACCAAGAATGATCTAGATAGGTGGTCGAAGCTGCCTGTCACACTAGCAGGGCGGATAAACGCTGTGAAAATGACAATATTGCCCAGATATTTGTACCTGTTTCAGATGATTCCGATTTTCATACCAAAATCCTTTTTTGCCCAACTAGACAGGCTTATCTCTGCGTTTATATGGAATAAGAAGCCTAAACACGCACAAAGAAGGCAAATCTGGAGAGGGTCAAATCTGAAGGTGGCTTGGGTCTACCTAATTTCCTATTTTATTACTGGGCAGCTAACATTTCTAAACTCACATACTGGATTACCACATTTGCAGACAAGAAGGGTCCAATATGGGCTACAATGGAGTTGGAGTCCACACTCCCAGTTTCCTCAATCTCATTTTTAACTGCCCCCTTCCATTGAATGTTAAAGTAAGTGAGTTTAACTCAAACTTACTGGTGCAAAACTCAATTAAGATCTGGGGTCAATTTAGGAAACATATGAATCTGAAAAGCATATGCAGTTTCTCGCCAATAATGTCTAATCTACTTTTTACACCATCCCGTTTGGACATGGCATTTGCTGTTTGGCATCAAATGACATCAAAACGCATTTTAATGGCCAAACTAACCTTAAAATAGGAATTTTCCACCGAGAATAAAACAAAGTTCAGCCATGTTTTTTTTTTCTGCAGTGAGAAATTTGAAGATCACGTGACATTGGAATGAATGGCGAAAAAAAACGTAGGGATCTTACAATTTCAGAGGCGTTTTTGTAGAAATACTACGTCCCAAGTTGTGGACCAACGTAGTCATTACACGTTTTTTTATGAGACTGGGTGAATGAATGCACTTTCCTGCTATTTTAACTATGTTGAAGCACTTATTTTAACCGATATTATACATATTTATTATACTCTTATAAGAAATGTGGAGAATATGACAGTTTAATGGTGGAGGTACACACATATTGATAGATCTCTTGTTGAGGAACCTATGACCCAAGTTTGTCATCATTGCATAACTACAGTTAGTTGTGTATATGATATTTCAATAAACTTTTGAAAATCTTGAAATCTTGAAAGGGATGTGCAAAATAGCCATTATATACAGTTTTTGATGAACAATTAGAGAATAACGAGTAATGAATATGCTTTATAGGGATCTGCAGATAAATGTTTAGTCTTCTCAAGCATCAACTATCAAATATCTCTCCTGATTGTTGGCACTTGACAATCACCTTTCCCTGAATTTGACTCAGGTGTAACTAAAGTCTGATTTAAGGGTTGTTT
The DNA here is from genome assembly GCF_949606895.1 of Notothenia rossii. Classification (NCBI taxonomy): domain Eukaryota; kingdom Metazoa; phylum Chordata; class Actinopteri; order Perciformes; family Nototheniidae; genus Notothenia; species Notothenia rossii. The sequence goes on along the minus strand of NC_136904.1, from coordinate 54,862,394 downwards.
ATATTTCACATCATTAATCCAAATCTGTAAAGTAACTAAAATAAATGTAGTGAAGTAAAATACCAGGTTAACCTTAAAGAAAGCCCTCAGGATTATAAAAGACCCCCATCATCCCATCCACAAACTGTTCTGTCTGCTGCCGTCTGGCAGGCGGTACCGCAGCATCCGGACTAAAACCACCAGACTCAGGCACAGCTTCATCCCACAGGCGAGAAGACTATTAAACACCTGAACTTTTAAACAACGTCCATAACATTTATCTGGCTGCTACTTAGAAATTATTTGTCTAATATATCATATTCCAATCACTTGTATATAGACTCTTATGGCACTATTTAACTTTTTACTATTTATTTTTTGTTTTTGAATTTACTTGCACTATCTTTTCTGTGTATCTGTTTAATTGTGTTGCACTGTTGGAGGAGCCTGTGTCTTAAGGGGGGGTAGGACACGTTCAAGTCTTGATTTGGATAGTGTGCCGTCGATGGGTTTCATTCCATTTCAAACTGCTGTTTGACGCGTGTAAACTTTGCGCACTGTCACTCCAATATCTAATCACAGAGCTTCAGAACTAATCACGGGGTTTGTCAAACAGAGCACATGGTGTAGTCCTAAACGATAGCTGGGGATTCTGGGTAGTGTAGTGTCTTCTGCTATCCTTTACTCTGAAAAATATTTGTTTCTCCGAATCGAAGGGGAAAAATACAAAAGCATTGCACAAAATTTAAACCAATCAATGTTGTGTAATTAACAAGGATAATCTGGTGTTTTTTAGTCGATGAGTAGTGCAGATATCACTGTAAAATCAATCGACAGTAAGGGGATTACTTACTTCCGGGTGTACAATTCTCCATTATCCAATGGGAATGGACGCTCACATTGCCTTTAACACTAGAACCGCCAGAGGTCGCTGTATACCTAAAACCGCCAACGGGTAAAATGTACCCGCTATAGATTTTCAAGGTACAATGTTCTTTTATTTATCATACAGAACAGTGAGTTTTGATCGCACAAGGATGAAACTTATACCAATAGAATCTGTGGACTCTCAGCTTTTCATATGATATAGGTTGTGCAGATAGCATGAAGTTTAAAATATCGCTAAGAGTGCTGATTTAAACGCTTGGTGTTAGACTTGTGTTTTGTTTAGGTACAAATCTCTCTATCTCTCTCTATCGATATATCTGTAATGTTCTGTTCTATGAACATATAATTGTCTACATAAATAGACGACGCGGACTACTTCTCTCATTCCGAGTGTCCATCTTTATTCAACTGGCACGTAACCTGCACACATGCATTACGTCCTCAACGTGAGCTCAGTCATCCAAGATCTTGTATTCTCCAAGATGTTACACTATCTATAACTATCTATCCGTCTATCTCTCTCTCTATCCATCTATCAATATATCTATCTATCTCTATCTATCTCTCTATCTATAAGGAACCGCAGTAGACAAAAGGCGTTGCTATAGCAACATGTCATGTTTACGCTGCATTTTCTATGAGGTAAATATTACCCGCTGGCGGATATAGGTATAAATGGCATTTTTTGGGGCGATTTTTTCAATCTGACTTCAGATTGACAATTGTTAACAACAAAGGGTGCTACATAACACACTTTCAGGAAAAGTCACGGACTGGGAGACTTTAATATGTTATTGAACAAAAGTTACATACAATCAAAAAACAGCTGCGGGTAAAATTTACCCGTTGGCGGTTCTAGTGTTAAGGGCAGCCGACACAAACGAATGCCGAGCTTCCATGAGCATCCTCCTCCTCCTCCTCCTCCGTGCCGGTGCCTCCACTACAGACGCTACCTTGCAGCAGCAGCAGCAGCAGCAGCAGCACATCAACAGGTACTATTGGGCCAGCAACCGCTCAAAGACCAACAGCCCCAGATGATCTTGGGGTTAATAAACCCAGCCAGGTGAAACTGGATCGTTATCCAGGGAGATTGTTTTCAGGGAAGAAGCGCACTTTTGCCACTCCATGCTACAACAACAGACCATGGCTTGAATATTTTTTAAAAGCAGACGCAGCCTTTTGTTTCCCCTGTAGACAGTTTAAAGTAAATACGTCTTCATCTGATGCGGCTTTTACTGTCAAAGGATTTTGCGACTGGAAACACGCATTACAGACTGATAAAGGACTGCTAAGGCATGCCGCATCAAAAGAACACACTTCATGTGAGAGTTTGTGGAGAGAGTGACAGATACGCGAAGAAACAAATAAGGAAATTAGTACTTTGGTGCAGATCAGCTGGCACGCAACCGTTATTACGTGTCAGCTGTCGTTGATATGATAGCTTTTTTAGCTGTCAACCAACTCCCTCTCAGAGGTGACCACGATTCACTCCACAGCATGTCCGAGTCAGGCAGTGGGCTCTTCCTATCGCTGTTTGAGTTAAGCTGCACAAAGATGCAGAGTTGGCCAAAATAATGGAAAGCATTCCCCACAGCAACATACACCTCTCACGACATGCAAAATACCATGATAGAAATAATGAGCACCTTAGTGACTGAGCATATTGTCGAAGAGATAGGGGATGCAGTGTATTCTATTAAAGTCGACGGAACCAGGGATCCCACCGGGCAGGAGAATATTTCCATTGTTCTTCGGTTTATCGATGCAAACTGTGAGATAAAAGAGCGGCTTTTGACCATAGCCACTGCAGACAGAGGGGATGCCAACACTCTAACCCAAACGGTTATTTCCGAACTGACCAAGGCTTGACTGAGCACAGACAAAATACTGAGCCAAGTTTATGAAGGGGCCTCCCTGATGTCGGGAAAACATGGTGGAGTACAGAAACTCCTTCAGGATACATTGCAGAGGGAAATCCCATACGTGCACTGCTTCGATCATTTAGTGGTAGTGCAGGCAATGTCCGCAGAACAGCTCATCACAGATTTTTTTAATGTGTGTAATCTCTTGTACAAATTCATCCGAAAACCCACAGTCGCGGTTCATTATCAAGGGGAAACACTAAAACGTCTGCTTGACCAACGCTGGACCGGTCATTTGGCCACAGTGCAGGTGATAAAGAAATCACATGAGGACATTTCCCAGCTGTTGACGGAAGTTCAACGTGCACGCTCCTTCCCACCTGAGAGTGGAAGCTGTGGGACTGCCGAGTGTCATCTCAAAGCTGGACTTCAGATTTATTGCGCTTCTGATCAACAAGATTTTGATGCTTCTTGAACCACCTAATAGAATGCTACAATCGAAAGACATGGATCTCCTGACAGCTGTCCAACTTGTGAACTCAGCCACGGAGTGTGTTGCGGGCCTGCGCACAGAAACCGAGTTTGGTGCGCTATGGGATAAGTGTGGAGCAGCAGAGGACACAACTGACCCGCCCCAAAGTAAGAAGAGACAAAAAACACAACTCTACAAGATTACGTTGTAGAGCAATCTACTGGAGCATGGCTTGACCAGGACGAAACAGTAACAGAAAGTAGGAGACTGTTTTACAGCTGCATTGACGCAGTGTGTGGAGAGATGGCACGACGCTTTGGAGGGCGCAAAAGCGCATTGATGGAATCACTGGCTTCACTTGATCCTGAGAGTGATTTATTTTTGAACACAGACAAACTATTGCCCCTGTTTGAGTTGACCAGCACTAAACTTGTAGAAGCCGAGTTTGTTGTGGCCCGACAGTTTCTTCGCGCACAAATGGAAGGCTCTACGCCCCCAGATGATGGAAAATGGACCATTAAAACACTCCTCACCACAAGACCCTGGATGCCATGCCAAGTGTCATAGGGGCATTTAAGTCAGCCTTAACTTTCGGGGCCTCCACTGCTACCTGTGAAAAGTCGTTTTCAGCTCTGAAAAACATTTTCTAGTGACCATCATGCTGCACCAGCGGAAAGCTCACCTTATTCAACTCGGGTTTGAAAAGGACTTGACCAGGAAATGCAGGGATGAGTGGAAGGACACTTTGCTGAGGCGATTCCATTCTTCAGGCAAACGGCGTTGCCAACTTTATTAGCATAAAGTAGTCAGTACAATGTTTGCATGTCAATATGTCAGTGCTTACTGCGCCACATTACGCACTGAATAATGTGGTGTCGCGTCGCTCCCTCTGTATTATTATGTTTGCTGCTCCGGTCAATGGTGGCCCAAGCAAAGCTGTTGCTGTTATGTTTTTATTTCAAATGTGTGTGTTAAGGGAAATGTGCATATGTCCTCAGTTGTTGTTGTTATATATATATTAGCCTATGTCTATTCTGTACCCAAGCTCACAAAGGGATGTCATGTTATTATTGTACCACTGTGAGGCACTGAAGTGTTATGTGCTACTTAAGGACGCAGGCTTTCGTCATAATGTAAATGAGGGTGTGTTCTCCTGATGCACATTCAGTCCAGATCTATGTGTGTTGTTGTTCTAAGTTAGCTCGGCTGAGCGAAAGGATGCACCTGCAGTGCATAGGATAAAAAAACATGCCCAAGGCGGGCTAAACAGTTCATCGTCTCCGTCTCTACTATTTCTCTCCGAGTGCAACGATGAGGAAGCTGCCATACTTAACCTGTGTTCCTTGCTCGTGATTTACCAGTGTTTGTGCTGCCACGCACACAATGTTTCAAAAGTGGTTTCTATGTTGCCCTTTATTTGTGTATGTATTTGCGATAAGTGTGCGTCTTTACGCAATGCTGTTGGCCTTGCTGTTTGATATATATTGTGCCACGTGACGGTTTTGTGGGCCCTCCCATGAAAATCATATGCCCTCCCTTTAGATTTTTTCTGGCGCCGGGTCTGCCTACCCCAGCTTTAACATATGGAACTTTTTGCAGGCAATGTGCTGATTCAGGCTGCGAAGATCCAGAATGGGTCTGAATTCTCCTGTCTTCTTGGGAACCAGGAAGTACATGGAGTAAAGCCCCTTTTCTCTGTCCTGAGAGTGCACAACAGACACAGCCTGTTTTTGCAACAGGGCCTGAATCTCTGTTGAAAGGAAACCTATCTCTTCCTGGGATGAGATATTTGCCTCTCTTATGCCCCTGAATGGAGGAGGGACGCTGCAAAACTGGAGTGAGTAACACAGTTTCAGTGTCCTGTCCATCCATCCACTCTGTCAGTACACGGCTGAGCTTCCATTCCCCATAAAACTGTGTTAGGGGACATGCAAGAAGCTATGGAGCTCTCTGGTGGCCCACTCCGCCGGAAGTTTGGCCCATGGGGGGATGACACAGAAAGGGACGATTTTCTACTGAGGTTCCTGAACGCACCACGGCACGCTCTCGCAGGGCCAAACGCTCCATCATAATGTGGTCTTCACACAGACGGTGAAATGCATTAATCGGAACCATTACACTAGGTGAGGTGTGTTTTCTGATAACACTACGCCGGCCCTAATGTCCCTGCACCCGCATAGCGCTAGGAAAGCACTTCTGTGGTTTATCACACTCACATGCGCAAGTGGGCGCCACTGGCTGCCTCCTTTACAGGAGTTTACATCTGGGTGCCCAGTTAACATCGTATGAAACGGATCTTGCCGATTTCAACGAGACATTATGGGGAAATGTGGAATTGTGGAGAGATTAATCTTACTCTGGGATAAATGCAATCGTTTTTATTGAATGCATTTTTCACACACACATCACTTTAGATAGAACTAGGGTTACAATAAATGACCCACCGTTCTTGCAACAGGTCCTGAATTTCTGTTGAAAGGAAACCTATTTACTTCTGGGATGATAGATTTGCCTCTCTTACACCCCTGAATGGAGGAGGCACGCTGCAGAACTGGAGTGAGTAACCCAGTCGCAGTATCCTGTCCACCCATTCTATCAGTACACAGCTGAGCTTCCATTCCCCATCAAACTGTGTTTTAGGGGACATGCAAGGAGCTGTGGTATTCTCTGGTGGCCCTCTCCTCCGCCAAACCTTCCATGAAAGGAAGATTGGGATATGGGGAACCAACATTAAAAGGGCCGATTTTCTGCGGAGGTCCTTGAACGCACCGCGGCCACTCTCGAGTTCCCGACAACGAGAAGTCTTCGTCATCCTCCTCCCCGGCAAACGGAGCCATCTGCCCCGCTGGAATGGCGAACGTGAATGGCGAACGTGAATGGCCCCGCCTCTGCCATATCCTGGTCCCCCAAACACTCGAAGCAGAGGTGGTGGGGATCGGCACCCGCTATTAAGCCAGGGCACGAAGGACAGGCCCGGGTCTCTAGAAGTGGCGAGACCATGAAGGTATGATAACTTCTTTCTTCTTCTTTCAAACGTTTTCCTTTTCCTGGTGTTGTCCTGCTCACTGAAGAGAAAAGGATGACAGTCAGGAGGTGTAGCTGCCTTACATGCCCGCGCATTCAGGTAGGCTCGCCCTGATTGGCCGGCTACGTTTATACAACTTCAGTGTGTGAACCAGTGGCGTCGCCTGGCCTGGGCATTCGGGGCTTTATATAATATAATAATAATAATATAATACATTGACCGTGCTTTACGTGAACTTCATCATGACACAAGAGAGGACGGCAGGACTGTAATTTCCCGTGTTTAGTGAATGCAACAGAGGCATGACACCAGACCAATCACAGAGTTGCATGGAAATAAACGTGTGCTTGTGTCATTCCAGCTCGGCTCTGTGTATGTGTGGCAATAGTCATATATGTCATAATATGGGCGAAGTCACGCCCATCTACTTCCGGTCCATGGGACCTTATTTCGGAAAAATTATGCTTTGAAGTCAATTAAGAGAGAAAACGTATATTTCGATTCCGTCTGAATTGTGCCATGAATTACACATATGATGTTTGTCAATCTTAAAAAATCATTTTCATGTCAAAAAAGTCACAGTTTGTCGTAAAACTGTTGAAAAATAATACTATGAAAAATACGCAACTAGAAAGACTACAAATCCCAGAGTCGCGTAAGGGATGTCATGACTGTTTTCCTCCACTAAGAGATAGCTAAGATCAGTGCCATATAGATAGAATATATATGGCGCTGGCTAAGATAAGATAACTTTAACAATATGCCTGTGTGCTTAGTACCAGGTTGTTATCATACCAGCAATGTGTCTTGCTCGTTCAATCGCTTCCCGTCTGATGAAAGGACCAGGAGTGGCTGGATCAAGTTAGCTACCTAGCTAGTAGCTATAATAATAATAATAACTTGAATTTATATAGTGCCTTTCATAACCTCAAGGTCGCTTTACACAGAAACATACAAGGAAATAAAACATAAAATAAACATAAAACAGGGGGCAGAAATGGAAGTGTAAGTTGGGGGGGGGAGTGAGTTATTGTTGGAAGGCGATGTTGAACAGATGAGTTTTAAGGGTTGATTTGAAAATGTTGAGAGAAGGGGCGTTGCGGTTTTCTGCAGGGAGGGAGTTCCAGAGGGTGGGGGTAGCGACACTGAAGGCACGGTCCCCGAAGGTGCGGAGGCGTGAATGGGGAATGGAGAGCAGGCCGGAGTCTGAGGATCGAAGGGTGCGGGACGGGGTGTATGGGTGGAGGAGATCTGTGAGGTACTGAGGGGAGAGGGCATGGATGGATTTGTAGGTGAGGAGGAGGAGTTTGTATGTGATGCGGGAGTTGACCGGGAGCCAGTGGAGGTTGAATAGAGTGGGGGTGATGTGCTGCCAGGGCTCGGTGCGTGTGAGAACCCTGGCAGCTGAGTTCTGTATGTACTGGAGCCTGTTCAGGGTTTTGGTGGGAACCCCGGACAGGAGTCCGTTACAATAGTCCAGGCGTGAGGTAATGAAACAATGAATGAGCTTCTCAGCAACAGAGTCGGAAAGTGATGGCCGGAGTCTTGAAATATTTCTGAGGTGGAAGAAGGCTGATTTTTAAATGGATTTAATGTGGTTTTGAAATGAGAGGGTTGAATCCAAGACAACACCAAGGTTGCGGACCTGAGGGGATGGGGAGATGATGGAACCGTCGATGTTGAGGAGCAGATCTAGCACGTTAGTTAGCATTACAGCTAGGGATGGGAATTTCAAAGCAAATGTATATTTTAGTATTCGACCCCCCAAAAAACGGTTAACCGGTTAACCGAAATGTACATATCCTATAAAAAAAAAAAAATCAAATTTCTTTTTTCAAAACGATTTTTTAAAATAACTTTTGGAAATAAATAAATACATGTTCAAATAAGTATAGAAACCAAGTCGAATTTCTCAAATGTATTGAACTGGTGATCACAGTTTGACACCTATAGGCCTACAGCAGGGATCACCAACTACATTTGTCCAAGGGCCAAAATGTATCCAATAGACACTATCGCGGGCCAGCGATTTTTATATAGTCCACAATGCTAGTGGAGCACGCTCAAGTACTGCGGACCGCATAAAGCTTAGCAGACTCTTCACGCTAACGAAGGATCACTTCTAGGCAGGGTTGGGAGGGTTACTTTGTAAATGTAATCAGTTACTGAATACTGAATACATGCTCTGAAAGTAATCAGAATACAGTTAGTTAGGTATTCAGATTACTTTTAGAATACTTTTGGAATACTTTATTTTTCCATAACAGATGGGTATGTTTTGGTGAACAGGAGACACTTATTTTACAGTTTTAATGGCTTATCAAGAACTCAAACACAACATCTTGGTGTCATTCTGGACAGCTCCCTCTCATCTGCACCCCACATAAAAAACATCACCCGGACTGCATTCTTTGTACTGTCTTAAAACATTTCCAGTTATGAATTTTAAGGTGTCCTTGGGTGCTTTGAAAGGCGCCCATAAATATAATTAATTATCATTATTATTTATTATTATTATCTGAAACGATGTAATAACTTTTAAAACTTTTTCCAGTCACTTGCCCCATGCATTCAGCAGCAGCAGGCCATTCACTTTGATTTGATCCCGTTATGAAAGGTCATCATTTTGACAATAGATAAATGCTACATAAACGTTATCTTGCACATTTTATCTAACCATCTCCGTTTCTAACTTTCAATATATTTTAAAAGAGATCTCTCTCATCTGCGTGCGAGGGCGGGGTCTCACAGACACACTGCATCTCTCTCGCTCACAGACATGCTGCAGCGCTGTGCAGTGTGCACACAGTTCGGCCGGTAATGCATATTACATTTTGTGAGGAAACTTTTCCACCAATAACTCCAATAAGTATTCCAAAATGTATTCACTTCAGGTTTACGAAAGTAACTGTAATCAGATTACTCGTTTTTCAAATGTAACGCCAGCTGAATACAGTTAGCCTACTTGATTTTTGTATTCTGATTACGTAACGCTGTTGCATATATTCCGTTACAACCCAACCTTGCTTCTAGGCTACTCTCCCGCCGCTTCTGCCTCTCTGTTGGACTCTGTCGCAGCAGGGCTGCTGCTGTGGAGCGCACAAAGAAGACTGTTCACAACGAAGGATAACATCTTCTTCAAGGCAGGGAAGGTTTCGCAGTAGGCAGTCTACTGTCCCGCAGCTGCTGCCTCTCTGTTGGACTCTGGTACTGAATCTTACTCACGAGACGTTTGTAAAAAAAAATGGGCGGGGGGCGAACGCAGTAACCACTCCGCCAACGCCAGTCACCCAAGTCGCGCGGGCCGGATGAGAATGTCTGGCGGGCTGGATGTGGCCCGCGGGCCGCCAGGTGGTGGTCACTGGCCTACAGCTTTCATGTGCGTAGGCGATTCACAATCAGGCCAGCTGTAGAGAAGACCCTCTCAGCTGGAACGGAGGTTGCGGGTATAGCAAGGTATAGCATGTATATAAGTTTAATTTGGCATAGTTTGCACTCTACACCGCACTCACTAACCTGGTCGAAATATTTCCATACATTACTCCTTTTTGACGCCATGTCTGTTGTGTAGGACTCTTCTTAGAGTGTAAATAATTACCGGACTGTGACTGGTCAAATATGTTGAATACCGGCAAAAAACTAAATCTCTCCTGTCAAAATGTCAATGTACTTTGCCGCCACACACGGTTGCCAAGCAGCGCTTATTGTTGTTTAGGCTGGCCACTCATGTGTCGCGAGTGTTGACAGGGGGCGGGGGAGCACGCTCATGAACTGTAAACCTCGCAACAGCTGCGGAGCACATTTGCGCCGCATTTGGCCATAAGATGAGGTTTGAGTCTGAGTGATCTGCGTGTAGGGAGGGGCAGCAGCCATATCATTATCTAGAACTAGCTAGATCTGATGGATTTGGACAGAGGTGGGGACTCGAGTCACATGACTTGACTCGAGTCAGACTTTGGACTTGAGACTTGCTTGACTAACATTGAAAAAAGACTTGACTTGACGTTGACTTGGTATTCATGACTTGAGACTGGATTTAAGATTGAGACCGATGACTTGAAAGGACTTGACTGTTTAAAAATTAAATATTTGCATTTTTGTATTGAGATATAACGTTTAGTTTTTTCGAAAAACGTGATTGGGTGATTATAGTGCCGTGCACGCAAACCTGGCAACCCACTAGAAGGCAGGAGTGTCAGTTAACATGGCAGCGGCTAGCGTAACTCCACAAAGAATCACGTTTGGATTCAAGGATTATGTTGTCGATGACGCTAATAAGAAGAGAACAGCGGTATGCAGGGTCTGCAGCATAAAGATCAGGCCACCACCACAACATCCAACTTCATTCGTCACTACAAAAAAACCCACAGACAAAGGTGCGTGAATGTATTGTGCTAGATAGAAAGCTAACGTTAAGTTTAAGCTACGTTAGACTTGGTTTCAAATCGATTAAGCATTGCAAAGAGAAGACAAAACGGTAAATTAACACTAGAACCGTCAAGGGATTCATTTTGACTAACCCTGATACTGACAGGCTGTCAGGAGAGGGAGAGAGAGAGGAAAATAGATGCCTCGTTTATTTCCCCTATGTTATTATCAAAAGTAACTTTTGAATAATGTAGTTCATCTACTTTTAGTAGTTTGTTTAAATGTTTTAATTATGTTGTTTTTGTTTGTAGAAGTGCATCATTCTTTGATTTATTGTACAATGAATCTGAAGCAATTTCTAAATGAACCCAATTAAGTGAGTTTTAAATCGTCCTACTTAGTTTAGAAGGAAATTATGTAGAGGAACAAATTAAATGATTTGAAAATGATATCTATGTAGGTGTCGACGCTGTTGGCGGTTCTAGTGTTAATAGAAATTTAAATTAAATATGTGTAATGGCAAATGCCATATATGATTTTCTTACCTGGAATTCTGCCTTTTTGAGCAGACTTTTTGATTGAGTCCTAGCTATATTGTCTGCAGTTCTAGGGTTAATATGAATCTAACATGATTGTCATCGGTCTAAATTAGATTTCAAATGATTAACTGTGTATGTAATGAAGATCATAGTGTGGGTTGAATCCATTTTCATAACCACTGTCTTTTAACTGATTTAAATGCTGAAACTGGGCTTATTCATCAGAATTTCCTATGACTTGACTTGACTTGCTTGACCTGAGCAATGACTTGACTTGACTTGAGCAATGACTTGACTTGACTTGCTTGACTCTCACCACAGTGACTTGGGACTTGCTTGATACTTGTAGGTCAAGACTTGAGACTTGCTCATGACTTGACGCGAGAGAGACATCAGCACCTGCAGCTCTGCCCGCTGTGAGGGACCGGTGAGCAGAGCAAAACACACCTTTAGACGTCACCTAACACATTTATCTATGGCACTGTCGTATACATTGAATTATTCAATTTGATAATATGTAATCAACTTAGGTGGAAAAATATTGAATTATTGGAATACCTGAATAATTTTTTGAATACCTGAATAATTTTGAATATTCGATTAATCGTTCCCATCCCTAATTACAGCCTTGTCATTTTTATTAGCCTTAACATGAATTAACATTAAGTAACTCAACATGTTAAACAGTAAGAGTAGTCATATTTCGTGAACCCTTTGAAGAGTACTGTCACACCGGTGTGATCATTCAATAATACACAATTTAAGCCCGGGGAGAAATGCTAACGCCACATTAGCATCTGCGATCTTTTCTACTTCACGCTATCTGCACAAATGGTTGACATTAAACATTAAAAAGACCAGGCAGTTCAGAGAGAATCGAAGGAAGCCAGGCAGGCTTTGCATGACATTCTTCTGGACGTGTTTCATTGTGGTGATAGTGAGGGTAGTCAATCCTTTTGTTGACAAGACAGTAGTGACGTCTATCTTGGTGAAGTGTGTTGTTCTGCTAGACCGGAGATGTAGTTCATTCAGCGTTTCACACAAACAAATGTGTTACTTCACAGTTTTACGACAAATCTTTTTTTTTTTGACTTGCAAAATTATCTTTTAAATTGACAAACAACAGATGTGTAATTCGTGGCACAATTCAAACGGGATCGAAAGCTAATCTTTCTCTCTCCATTGACTTCAACACATAATTTTTCCGAAATAAGGTCCCATGGAGGTCCACCGGAAGGGGAGGGACTTGGCCACTCTATAGCGCATTTAGTGTGATTGAGAGAGAGAGAGAGAGGGAGAGAGGGAGAGAGAGGGACCGGTGCCAGCAGGGAGTATGAGGTGTGACTTGTGCCAAAGAACAGATAAATAAGCTGACTGAGCGGAGAACTAACGTGTCAACGTGCGCCAACGCCTCCATCAATTTTGAATGGGTTGGGGAGACGTCACGACGATGTATCATAGGTGCACTCAAAGTATGCACTCAAAGTATGCACTCAAAGTACGCGCTCACGTGGCGGCGGCGTAGCTTAGAAAGCGTTATATGCGTGTTGATAACGTAAGTGTGGATAAGCATGTGAATAACGTACGTCTCGCCTCAGTTAGCATTGTATAGTATCTATCTGGTACGGGGATTGATAAGAGTTGTGTCTAGCAGCTCTCTCTCTCACTCGGGAACAGCTGATCGCTGCACGGCGATCAAAGCTGTCAGAGCTCTCCCTCCCTCGCTCAAGGTGTGTGTGGGTGTGTCTGTTTCTGTGTGTCTCATTCACTGTCCTTCAGGTTGTGGCATGTTTCGATTGCCAGTTTGTGGCTTGTATGTCTTGTGAACGCAACGCTGGCATAATATGATGTGGCCTGCTGACATGACCTCTAATAAACACACAGGACTAAAATAATACGTGTTTAATTCAGCCCAGATGCGGTGACTGCAGGCCAAATCCATTAATGCGGCATATATTGAAGTTGATGTTCAAAGTTGCACCGGTATGAGGCGCAGTGAGAACCACGCACCTGTCAGAATAGCGAATGGGCACATTAGAATTTCAGGAGAATAATGAAGATGTGATTGGTTGTTCCACTCTCCGTTTCTCATGAGAACAGCGCGCTGCTGTTTACATTAGTGTGGACTGGACCGACTGAAACTGACGGCAATGGTATGTGTGTGTAACACAAACATAATAAGTAATTGGATAGTGTTTCTCAAATGAAGGGGGAAAATAAGGAAATAAAGTAATGTTTTAAGACTCAGTGCGAGTTATCACTTTCTTCCTTTACTTGGCATTCTTCAAAAATACACAGACATTGCAGCACATCGTTTCACGTCTTTGTACAGCCTTTCTCAGCAGTAGAGTAATGTGTTGGTGAACCTTGGTTTCCCCCTGACAGCTCATTTAAAGGTATACTCAATTCAATTCAATAGCTTTATTAGCATGACCTCAGTTACATATAGTATTGCCAAAGCTCTGTATAGTTGCAACATCTATACAAAATATATATACAATATATATATACTCCCCCTTGTGGCCAAAGGGGGACACAACTCTTGTCTTCAAATGTATGCTTGAGTGCAGCAAAATGTAGCTCAGTGACTATTTTGTCAACTAAGCATAAAACAATACATATTTTAGTAAACGGGACATTATAATCTCCGCACATTAACTCTATGTTTGCCTCTGCCATGGTGCCAAAATGAAACAAAATAATATAAACAATATAGGGGTTGCTTCTTCTCTGAACATCTATGTATACTGCCACCCTCCATATCAAATAAACCATGAACAAATACATAAAGTCGTGTTCACTGCAGCGATCTATTTCACACACAAAACTATGAAAACTTGGTGATATACAGTTTTCTCCTGGAGACCAAGGGAAGACAGGCTTCTCCTGTTTTTTCAGCCTCTGTTATCATTTTTGATAAATTAAACATATATATTCTTGTTTGTGGTTGTTTTTGCGTTCAGGGCCGTTTTTGCGTTCAAGAGGTGTAACATTATTTTAATACCAAAACTATATTGAAATAGAGTCTAGCTTGAACAGCAAATAGTAGCTGTAACATTACTGGGTTATTTGGTGATAACTACCAAAGTAAAGTAACTTCAGACGCAGATGTCACGTAGCTTCTCAGACGAGAGGGGTGGCGACGAGAGTGTCACGTTACTTCTCTCGCGGCATAGTTCACGTCAGGGTAGGTGACGATCGACACGATTGTCTGCTCAGTTAGTTCGTTCTTTGGCACAAATCACACCTCATAAGGGACCGTGTTGTTAGCATCTGGTTAGCTAGCTGCACTAACGGACATAAGGAGCTGTTTGTTCCACAACAAGCTGGAGGAGGGTCCTCTCCTCTCAGACTGAGAGACTCAGGTGAGCTAAAGGACTCTATGAGGGTTTAGATAGTTCACTTTAGTCTTGCATTCACACCTAATAGTCCGCTTCTCTGGTGCGCACCAGATGACAGTTTGTTACATTGTTTCATTTTTCAGAAAGTTCGGTTTGCGTTCACACGGGCAAAACTCAAACGGACTATAAACTTTAAACACAAGTCATGTGCACGGAAATGCTGTTCAACAATTGGTGAGACATAAAGGGGGTAAAAACGCGAATCCCAGCAATTTCTACCGGAGCCTCCGCCATGGAGCATCGGCACTTTCGGCAGGTTATTCTCATGCTGCTGTTAATCTGGAGATCAACAGACACTAGTGGCCCGCGCATATGATTATATAATCAGACAACGTCCGTTTAAAAACATTATAACACATATAATGAGAGATGTTCTGCAGTAAGGAGGGGCGTTTCACCGACAACAGGTGTTCTTACTTTTATGTAGTTGACCGAGCATTTTTACTTTACACGACACTGTTCAACACTTAATTCTGCTTCACTCTTTAAATGAACAACCGCGGATGTCTTGAAAGACTCTTTCGATAAAGATTTTTGAAGACATCCGCATTTTTGTGACACGTAAATACTACGCTTCCTATGTTTTGGTGCAGACTGCGTTCACACCAGCAATGAACCGCTCCAGAATTCGCAAGCAAGCGTTCTGAGACCACCTATTTTAGCGGACCAGAGTCCAGTTGTTTAGTTCACTTCAGAGGTCTCGGACTGCGTTCACATCGACCCAAATTAACCGCACCAGGCGGCTAAACGCACCAGGGTTAGATTCAACCGGACTATAAAAGGCTGGTGTGAATGCGCCGTTATCTCAGTGGGTCTCAAACGGTTTGGTCACAAATGATTCAAAAGATTATTTCCGCGGCACACCTTCATATGATCATTATAGTCTATATGGCAGTAAAACAATAGAGTTTAAAAGGGGAGTGATTTGTAAAATATCCATAAAGAAAAAGAAAATCTGTTTACAGTTCTGTTTTATATGGGTGTTGAGAGATGTATCCATAGATCTCTTAATGTTGCTCTCAAAGTGCAACAGATTGATGCATTTAACTTCAACATTTAAAAAAAGGTCTTCCCAGGGGAGCATGCCCCTGGTCCCCCTAGAGGAGGTTAGGTCGCCCCCACTTAAATCATGTTCACATGGATAGGAAACTAAATACATTTGCACACATCTTGTGTCCATATCTTTCTGTTTTGGTGGTCATGCCTGTTCTGCCCTCCAGGCAGCTTATCTTGTGTTTTGTGTTGTTTAGCACCTCCTATGTTGAAACGTGGTACTGCACCGTAGACCAGTATTTAAAAGTATATAAGACCACATGTTCAGTTATATGTGAGAGCCCAGCAGTGCCACATGGTGTTCTCTATCCAGTGCAATCCTTTGATTTGGCTCATCGTACGCATTGCTTGTGAGCAATTATTTGTTGTTTAAAACTATATCTCCTAGTTTTAAAGCTTATTTGAGTTGTTTGGATGTTTTAGCATGTCATCCGTTCTGTGAAACTAATTCAATGTATATGTCTGTTTTATTTTAGTTTTACTCCTTTGCTGTAACGGCATGTCCATTGAGTCCAAAGTAAAGCTGGAGCTTAACGCTATATCCTGACTCTCGTGTCCATTATTTGGGAGTTTGGCTGGCTGCCTACTTTTGATTAGAAACGTCATCAGGAGGACAGTACAGTAAAAAAGCAAGTAATCAGATGGTAAAGCATCTACGATTGCAACGGATTAAATCACACCACATAAAAACTGCACCATGTCAGGTAAAGAGAGTGATAAGATGTCTGATGTCACGAGCAGCGTCCGCACATCTTCAACCTCAGCCAGTGCAGCAACAAAGGCCTGTGCTAAAGCAGAGGCAGCACGTGTACGTGCGTCATTCGCAGACAGGGACGCTAAGCTGAAACTAGAGCTAGCAGAAAGAGAGGCCCAGACAGCTCTGGAAAAGGTGAGGTTGGAGGTTCAATTGGAATCTTTGGCTCTCCAGAGAGAGGCAGCTGCTGCCAGTGCTCAGGCAGACGTATTGGAAGCAGCGGAAGAGCAGCATAAACCACCTCGCCGCAAAAGCAGCCAAAGAGAAATGGAAGACCGTACAGGTGCATACTTACAACAACAGAATGAGCTACATATGACCCCATCTCACAAAGTCCCTGAACAGTTCCCCATACAACGTGACGACAGCCTAATTACATGGGGGATCGCATATGATGGGTTTCAAATCAAACCTTCTGCCCAGCAGGCCTTCAAATCTGAGCATTCCATGCCTTTCGACCCCACAGCCTCCAAACCATTTTCAGAATTCTGCCATCAGAATGAAGACCGTCCATATACAAAGCCACATATGCAAAATACGAACCCTTCAGCTCAACCCTATTTTCCTCAATATTACACTAAGTCAGCTGCCCCAGCTAAAACCCCTGATGTAACAGACTTTGTAAAGTACTTAGCACGTCGGGAGCTGGTGAACACAGTTCTCAACCAGTTTGATGACCAACCTGTAAGCTTTAGGGCATGACAGTCTTCCTTCCTCAACGCTATCAGAGGCCTCGACCTTTCAGCCAGTGAGGAATTAGATCTTCTGACAAAATTGCTAGGGAATGAATCGTCCCACCACGTCAAGAGAATCCGTCAAGTGCATGTTAACAATCCTGAGGCGGCACTGAGAAAAGCATAGGACAGATTAATGGAGTGTTATGCTGCATCTGAAGTAATTGAAAATGCTCTTTTCAAGAAATTGGACATGTTTCCCAAGATCTCCAGCAAAGACTATATAAAACTCAGAGAGCTTGGAGACCTCCTCATGGAGTTTCAGTCAGCAAAGGAGGATGGATATCTGCCTGGGTTGGCCTTCCTGGACACTGCTCGCGGGATTGGTCCCATTGTAGAGAAACTTCCATATGCACTACAGGAGAAATGGATTTCCAAAGGCTCCAAGTTCAAGGAGGAACATCACTGCCTCTTTCCCCCGTTCTCCTTCTTTGTTGACGTTATCTGCCACGAAGCACGCACCAGGAACGACCCAAGCTTCGCTCTCTTCAGCAATAGCAACCCTCCTGCAAAAGATAAACCACTTTATCAACCAGGGAAACTTCCAGTTACAGTCCACAAGACAGACATTTCCATCGACGTTGAACATGACAAAAACAACACTCCAGAGCAAGATGAGGATCCAGCAAAGAGCTGTCCTATCCATCACAAACCACATCCATTAAGGAAGTGCCGTGGATTCAGAGCAAAAACACTAGATGAAAGGAAAAGTTTTCTCCGTGAAAACAGGATTTGCTACAGGTGTTGTGCATCAACATTCCACATGGCCAGAGATTGTAAAGTTGCTTGGAAATGAACAGAGTGTGAAAGTGATCGGCATATCGCGGCCATGCATCCAGGTCCAGCACATCAGGCATTTATAGCTCCAACCCTAGCACCAGAGCAAAGCGAGGAGGGAAAAGAGCTTATGTGTGACCCTGCACCTACTGTCACCTCAAAGTGCACAGATATTTGTGGAGAAGGACAGCCTACTATGTCCTGCTCTAAAATATGTCTGGTTCGTGTGTTTCCCCAAGGGCAACGAGACAAATCAATAAACACTTACGCCGTGCTAGACGACCAGAGCAACCGCTCTTTAGCAAGGCCAGAATTATTTGAGCTGTTTAATGTCAAGAGTCACTCAACTCGATACTCACTAAGAACATGCGCTGGAGTCGTCGACATGTCTGGCAGAAAAGCCGAAGGTTTCCAGATTGAGCCAGTGTACGGAGGACTTACCCTCACCTTACCATCACTGATTGAGTGCAATCAAATTCCAACCAATAGGTCAGAGATACCAACCCCTAAAGCAGCTCTCTTCTACCCCCATCTGAAAGCCGTAGCAGGTCACATCCCGGAGTTGGATCCGGACACCCAAATTCTCCTCTTGTTAGGGAGAGACATTATAAGAGTGCATAAAGTGAGAGAGCAGGTCAACGGACCTCACAGTGCTCCCTTCGCTCAGCGGCTGGATTTGGGCTGGGTTGTGGTTGGGGAAGTCTGCCTCGGTAATGCCCACAAACCAAGCATCAACACCTACAAGACTCAAGTGTTGGAGAATGGACGACCTTCCTACTTGACACCCTGCGACAGCTCCATAGACCTGAAAGAGAGAGTGTGCTACGGAGGGGAGATACGAGATAGCCTCATCAGCACACACAAAGCCAACATGGATAAAGTAACGGAGCATAACATGGGTCAACATGTGTTCGAAACAACCGAAAACGACAACAAGCTTCCCTTATCCATCCAGGATGCTGCCTTTTTAAAGATCATGGATTCAGAGGTGTACAGGAATGAGAAGAACAACTGGGTTGCTCCACTGCCGTTCAAGGTGCCACGTAGACGGCTCCCAAACAACCGCAGGCAAGCGCTCAATCGTCTCAACTCACTGATTCAAACCCTCAACAAGAAACCTGTGATGAAAGAACAGTTCATTGCCTTCATGGGAAAGGTTTTTGAGGATGACCACGCAGAGCCAGCAACCCCTCTCATGGAAAATGAGGAGTGTTGTTACTTGCCAACCTTCGGCGTCTACCACCCTCAAAAACCCAACCAAATAAGGGTGGTGTTTGATTCCAGCGCACAAGAAGACGGCGTGTCCATCAACAATGTCCTGTTGACTGGCCCTGACCTCAATAATAGCCTATTGGGAGTCCTGATCCGATTTCGAAAGGAGCCAGTGGCAATAATGGCTGATATCCAAAAAATCTTCTATTGCTTTCTCGTCAGACAAGATCACCGCAACTTTTTGAAGTTCTTATGGTTCAGGAACAACGATCCAACGAAGGACATCGCCGAGTACCGGATGAAAGTTCACGTTTTTGGCAACAGTCCCTCGCCTTCCATCGCCATCTACGGGCTCAGGCTTGCCGCCAAAGAAGGTGAACACGAACATGGTACTGACACGACAGTTTGTAGAAAGACACTTCTACGTTGACGACGGGCTTGTGTCCCTGCCAACTGAAACAAAGGCTACAAGTCTTTTCCAAAGAACCCAAGCATCTCTTGCGGAGTCAAACCTCCGCCTCCACAAGATCGTCTCCAACAGCCCAGTTGTAATGAAGGCTTTTCCACCAGAGGATCATGCTTAAAGCATCAAGGATTTAGACCTAAGCGGTGACACCACAGCTGTACAACGGAGTCTGGGATCATGCTGGGAGATAGCTAATGACACATTCACCTTCAACGTGTCAGCGGGTGACAAGCCATTCACTCGACGTGGCGTGTTGTCAACAGTGAACAGCGTCTTTGATCCCCTTGGTCTGGCAGCTCCAGTCACTGTACAAGGAAGAGTTCTCCTACGAGACCTCACCAGTCATACATCCGATTGGGATGCTCCACTCCCAGAGGAGAAACGGAGAGAATGGGAAGTCTGGCGAGACTCACTCCAAGAGTTAAAGCAGCTTCATGTCCGACGCACCTACACAAAAGTTTCCCTCTCCAAAGCAAGACACGTGGAATTGTGTGTGTTTTCCGATGCCTCCAACAAGGCTATTGGTGCGGTGGCTTACCTGAGGGCTATCGACGAAGATGGGGACATTTCTGTTGGCTTTGTCTTAGGGAAAGCCAAGCTCGCTCCTCTTTCCGAGCCAACAATCCCTAGGCTCGAACTTTGTGCTGCGGTCCTAGCCGTGGAAATGGCGGACTTCATTATCAGCGAGATCGACACCAAGAGGGATGCAGTTACATTTTACTGTGATAGCAAGGTAGTTCTCGGTTACATACATAACGAGGTAAAGCGCTTCTATGTGTATGTGCATAATAGAGTTCAGCGGATACGTCAATCGACCAAGCCAGAGCAGTGGCTATACGTACCAGCAGAGCACAACCCGGTTGATCACGCATCCAGGGCTGTCCCTGCTTCACACCTCCTGAAATCTACATGGCTCAGCGGACCAGCCTTCCTTCATCGACCACATAAGGACCTGCAAGAAAACCCTGAGTCCTTCAAACTCATCAGTCCTGAACTCGACGTGGAAGTGCGGTCTGAGCTGTCAAGCTTCCACACACAAGTTCGGAAGCAAAGTCTCACCTCAGAAAGGTTCGAACACTTCTCAACGTGGGGCTCATTGTTGAGAGCTATTGGTTTCCTTGTTCATATAGCTCGTTCCTCCACATCTACGAACAATGCTAAAGAATGTAGAGGGTGGCATCAGTGCAAACAACCCCGCACTCCAGATGAACTTTCTCAAGCTGTGGATGTCCTCATAACGGTGGTCCAAAAAGAGGCCTTCCCAGAGGAATTCTCTGCGCTTACCGATGGCAAGCCCCTCCCGAAGAGCAGCCCGCTCTTCAAACTCAGCCCTGTGCATCAAAAAGGTCTCATGAGAATTGGAGGCAGAGTCAAACATGCACCACTGGAACATGCCGAGAAGAACCCACTAGTTCTACCAAAGCACAGCCATATTTCTATTCTTTTAGTGCGCCACCACCACGCACTGGCAAAACATCAAGGCCGACATTCCACCGAAGGGGCCGTCAGATCCGCTGGCCTGTGGATCATTGGATGTAAGAGGCTCATCGGCTCAGTTTTACACAACTGCATCCCCTGTCGGAAGCGCAAACCATGGCAGACTTGCCACCTGAACGCCTCAGCATATCACCCCCATTCACCTATGTGGGTTTGGATGTTTTTGGACCCTGGCAAGTCACTGCAAGGCGTACAAGAGGTGGGAATGCCGAGAGCAAGCATTGGGCGATTCTGTTTACCTGCATGAGAACTAGAGCAGTGCATATCGAGGTAATTGAGTCCATGGACTCCTCTAGCTGCATCAACGCTCTAAGGCGCTTCTTCGCACACCGTGGACCAGCCAAGCAACTGAGGTCAGATCGGGGAACCAACTTCATTGGTGCTAGCAATGAGCTTGGATTGACCAAGCAACAACAAGGATCCGGTATTCAGAGGTATCTGAGTGAGCAAGGTTGCTCCTGGGAGTTCAATCCCCCCCATTCTTCTCACATGGGAGGGTCCTGGGAGCGAATGATCGGAGTAGCTCGCCGAATACTTGAATCCATGCTATTGCAACAACACATACGCCTCTCCCACGAAGTCTTGTGCACACTCATGGCTGAAGTTTCGGCTATAATAAACGCCAGACCACTGGTTCCAGTCTCTTCCGACCCAGATAACCATTTCATCCTGACACCGGCAATGTTGCTTACACAGAAGGTCGGTGCTCCACCTCCACCTGGAGATTTCTCAGACAAGGACCTCCTTCAAAGTCAATGGAGACAAGTGCAAGCCCTTGCAAGCATGTTCTGGACCCGCTTGAAACGTGAGTATCTTCCAACACTTCAGAATCGTCGCAAGTGGAACGAGGACCATCGTAACTTAAGAGAAGGAGATGTGGTGCAGTTGAAAGACAGCCAAGCTATAAGAAATATTTGGCCCATGGCGCTTGTGACATCTACATTTCCAAGCCAAGACGGAAAGGTGCGGAAGCTCGAAGTTAAGATCACTGCTCAAGGAATTCCGAAGATATTCCTGAGACCTGTTACGGAAGTCATTCTTCTTTTGCCTAAAGAGGACTGTTGAGATCAGGAAAATATGTAATACTGGCATCACAGACGCCATGCGGGGAGTGTTCTGCCCTCCAGGCAGCTTATCTTGTGTTTTGTGTTGTTTAGCACCTCCTATGTTGAAACGTGGTACTGCACTGTAGACCAGTATTTAAAAGTATATAAGACCACATGTTCAGTTATATGTGAGAGCCCAGCAGTGCCACATGGTGTTTTCTATCCAGTGCAATCCTTTGATTTGGCTCATCGTACGCATTGCTTGTGAGTAAGTATTTGTTGTTTAAAACTATATCTTCTAGTTTTAAAGCTTATTTGAGTTGTTTGGATGTTTTAGCATGTGATCCGTTCTGTGAAACTAATTCAATGTATATGTCTGTTTTATTTTAGTTTTACTCCTTTGCTGTAACGGCATGTCAGTAGTAATATTCATCCCGCTTCAATCTCATTAGTATGCATAGAAAGTGACAGGTGCTGTGACAGGTCACACCTCTACTTACTTATGCTAATGAGTTAAGTCCCGCCTCCCCTTTGTTCGAGGTGTGAGATCTCAAGTAGGTGTGATATCCCAAGTAGGTGTGAGATCCGTTGATAGGAGGGGGTTGATGTGTATTCACAGGTGTGAAAAACCCCCACTGTTGCGCCTTATGGTGTATCATAAAAAATGTTTCAATTACATTAGTATGCATAAAAAGTGACAGGTGGGCCCGCCCCCAAGTGTGTGTGGGTGTGTGTTTGTGTGTGTGTGGGTGTGGGGACCTTCACTGATGTCCTCCCAAGGGTGTGTGTGTGTGTGTGTGTGTGTGTGTGTGTGTGTGTGTGTGTGTGTGTGTGTGTGTGTGTGTGTGTGTGTGTGTGTGTGTGTGTGTGTGTGTGTGTGTGTGTGTGTGTGTGTGTGTGTGTGTGTGTGTGTGTGTGTGTGTGTGTGTGTGTGTGTGTGTGTGTGTGGGGGGAGACCTTCACTCCAGAGCTATAGGTGCCTGTCTTAACACCCCATGGCCCTGCAGTCGGCCAGAGGCTGTAAAAAGTCCTGGAAAGCAGGCAGGCACCTCGTTTGAGAGATGACTCTGTGTGTATTAGAGAGCCTGAGGAGACACATTTTTACCGCCCATGCTTGACTTTTTATCTGTGCACTTTCAACTGTATACAATACAACACAAAAATGCCCAGTGCTGCTAAGAAATAAGTTCAGAAAGCTCTGAAAGCTCTAACAAAGGTAACTCTCCAGGTATTTCAGACAGAGTATGCGGATTCGGTCTGATCAGAACAAAGAAAACACCTTTTGCCTTCCTAATGTCACACTTTCCTCTTTTCTATGGCCTGTGTCTGTAGAGTTGGGGGAGACTTCCTCACCCCTTCCTTCCATCTCTCTCTCTCTCTCTCTCTCTCTCTCTGTTTCTGCTGATGTGTAAAATATACAAAATAATGTTTTATATACTTACTCTCTTGTTAAAAGGTGATGAAGTTTGCAGCGTAAGCCAGCCATCAGTGTTCTAGTTTTAAGGTTTTGCATACCTCAAAGTGTGTCTAAAAGTATCTTGGCAAGAGAAAAAAAGCCAAAATCCGCCTAGGTCATTAAAAAGAAACCGAATTCCACGTTTTACAAATGGACAGACACAAATGCAGACTTGACTACTTGGCAGTTGATTAAATTAGATGTGTCCTTTTTCATCTCTCAAAGGTTTGGGTCCTGTTCAACACTGGGTACAGAAATATATTCAATATACAGTCATTTGTACGTAAAGATTTCTTTAAGTTGTAAGCACTTAGAAATATACATTTGATTGCATTTAAAGTGGCTGTAGACAACTTATCATAATGAAGTAGTTGATTGCACAAATTTGTAATGGATGTAAAATAAAGACGACATTAGCATTTAAATTGGCTCCCTATAAGACTTGCTTTCTCTATGAAATTATGTCTGGTTCTGAGTAGTGGTCTCCCTTTCACAATAAAAAGCCCAAACACAATACTTTCTGAATCACTGCAGGAAGTAATGTGCTAAAATGCAAATACAAATAGCTTACAGTAGCTCCCAATTAGTTGAACAATTGGAAAACCGCAAGGACTGTGGAAACACCTACTGGCAAAGGATTGTGGATGCAAATTATGCAAAGAGGAAGAAAAAACATTCTATCTAAAGCTAGATAACACAATCTACGTATTGACAGTATGAGTACAACAAAAACAGTATGCATGTTGATGCAAACGACGATGTTCAGTAAACGATCAATCAAAATCGAAGGATCCAATGTATTTTTAAATGGAGCAGAAATAGAACTAGTTTCCCAGTGCAAGTATCTTGAACAGGGAGTGTCATATTGGACTCGCACTTGACTTTTTAAGAAACATATCCAGAAAGCATCCAATACCATTAAATTAAACTTGCAACATTTTAAACAAATTAGACCTTTTTCTTAACTGTCAATGCTGCAAAGTCATACCTCCACTGTATGATTCTATCCCACATTGAATACTGTTTTACAAACTGGTCGTTTGCTTGTGCCACACGCCTGAAACCCATAGAACAGCTGTTCAAGAGAGCTATCCAGGTGTTTGACAGAAAGCCACAGTCATACCACCACTGTACCATCCTTGAAAATCGAAATTTCTTGAGTTTTTGACATTTTTATGTCTTTTAAAAGTATGTGTTTTTAAAAAATATAATATTTACATGGGCTGGCCCCCCTCCCCTTGGGGGAATTCATCCACAGAAAACACACTGTACGCAGCACTAGGTCAGAAACCAGTGGAGACTGTGAAGTCCACCACAGACGGACCACCTTTGGACAAAATTTCCTCTCCATTAAAGGCAGCTCATTGTGGAATAGCCCCCCAACTGAGATACGGGATTGTCCCACTCTCAATAGTTTTAAAGGTCAACTTAAAGAATGGTTGAGCAACAAACAGACGTGTAATCACCGCTAAATAAATGCACTTTAACACAGGGGTATCTCTTCTTGCACTTTATGTAGCGCTTTTTTCTTATCTTGCACTTTATATATCATAGCTGCTACATTGTACTGCCATGTGGTAAATGCTTGTATGCTGCTCATGCTCTTTCTGCATATCATGTATTTTATTTTTGCTGTATATATATAAATGTCATGTTCTTATATGCTGTATGTGACGGGGCTACCGATGGAAATTAGCTCAGAGCTAAAATCCGGCTCATTTACACTTGTAGGCATTATTTTTGTTTTAAATTGTTCATCAATGTGCACTACGGTAGCCCTGAAGAAAATTAAACATTAAAATATGTTATCGATGTCCCCATTCCCAGTTTGTTTTGGGAATAATTGCGATGTTTACTATGTTTTGGTAGCTCTTAACAAAACAGAATTTTTGTAAAAGACTGCGACTCTAAAAGGCAAGTTTGTGATTTTAACACTGTTTCGATGAAACAATACATTATACAATATTACGACTTTTTGCCATACACAATATACTTGTACCTTTTTTTTTTTTGGTTGTAGGGCTTCAAGATATTTTGCATGTCATGCATAAACACGGTTTCATCTTTTCCTTGAAACTGACGTGCTGCCCGTTTTACAAAACAAGTTATTTTTCGGCTTCTTCATCCTCGGAATTTTCCTCCCCCGTCCCTCTTCCTTCAGCCAGCACAACAAGAATCAAGGTGGATCTGTGAAATGAAACACCTCTTCCCAAAGCGTAACTTCCCTATTGAGAGCATGCATCTAGGGCAGTAGGGTCTAAACCAATTGGCCAGATAAACTAACATGCAGAACGTACGGTATGTTTGAAGACTAACCATTTATCCAGTTCAAGCTGTCTTTAAGATGTGACATTGCGCTCTGACTATTTCCCGTAAAATGGTGACAAACTATTACTTATTCTTAAATTTGACCTCTTGCTGCTTGGTTGAAAATGATAGTTGAAAAATAACTTTAAAAAAAAAACAAAGACTCAAACAGCGAGGGACATTATACTGGTGAAAAAAACTCAATTATACAGATGACTCCCCCTCCACTCAACGCAAGTCCCTCCCTCCACTTAGCAAAGCATCTAAAACTAAGGACCCCACTAAGACGACAGTTTGAAAACTAGCTATGGATCTGAGAAAAAACAAGTCTTGCCCCGCGAGATGCAGCCAGAAACAAACTCCTGGACTACCATCATCAACACCATTCTGGACACCCGAATCTTGCAGTACTACTGCTGCTTATATTGCTCCTTGGGCCAAGACGTCTCTGTTTATGGACACAGTGAAATCAGTGTTGGTTGATATTGTGGAGGGGGTGATACATCGGTACAGAGAAGAAATATGCAACGGATGCCGAGTCAGTCACCCCGGCCAGAGGCAACACGATTGTCTGAATGACATGCCCGATTTTTTCTTCAGAAACAATTACAACACGTTAATGAAAAGACTCTGGCTCACCGACTTCATTACTGAGATTGACCAGACTCTTATTGATAAAGACATTTTCACGGATGATTGGAGGATCCAAGGCGCTTCGGAGGCTTTTCTGCACAATCTCAAAAATTGTAGACGCCTCAAGGAGAGACTTGAAAAGATCCATGCCGAGTTGGATGGAGAAGAAGAAGACTAATAACCTGCGGTTGGTTGAAGCCAGGGATTTTTTCTTTTTCGATACATTGACTTTTTCTTTAAAGTAAAATAAAAATGGGGAAATACTATGCAAAACGCTCGGTATATATTGATCAGAATGTAGTCAATACCCTTTTAATAAGTGTGGTGATGAGGACGATTGAAAACAGAGTGAATAGTGATCCCCGTGTAAACAGAATGGCTGAAGTTTGTAAACTAGAAGACATTTTGGATATCGTTCGTTCTGGCAGTACTATTCCTGGTCATTGGGAAACGATTGTAAACGAAACATTTAAAGTGGTCTTGGAATCTTCATTTCCCGAAACATTCTGTAACATTACCGAAGAAATGAAACAAACATCAAAAGTGTATCATTGTATGCTCTGTTTGTAGATGTAATGCATCTTTGTGTCAAAAACAGAATACACATGAATATTTTGACTGAAGTGAAAAAACTCCATCATGATATTTCCAGTAATCTGGGGAATTCTAAGCTGGAGAAGGTCCTGGGGATATTACAATCAGTATAACTATTGATTTTGTGTGTGAAAATGTTTAAATGTAAATAGGACATTTTTTTTTTTAAATAAAAAAAAGTGTTTTTTACATTTTAAAAACAGTTGTCTTCATTATAGCAAGGGGAGCGTGTCTGATACATGTGTATTACAGTCCTTCACATGCACTGTTGTCTTCATTATAACAAGGGGAGGGTAACAGTGAAGATGTATGATACATGTGTATTGAAACGTGCATATTATACCCCCACAGAAACACAGAAACATGGAAACACAGAAACACAGAAACACAGAAAACACTGAAACCACTGAAACACTGAAAAAACCAAGAAACACTGAAATACCGACACACAGAAACACAGAACCACAGAGACACAGAAACACAGAAACACAAAAACATGGAAACACAGAAAACACAGAAACACAGAAACATAAAAACACAGAAACACAAAAACACAAAAACACTGAAACACCGACACACCGAGACACAGAACCACAGAACCACAGAAACACAGAAACACAAAAACACAGAAACACAGAAACACAAAAACACAGACACAAAGAAAACACAGAAACACAGAAACACAGAAACACAGAAAACACAGAAAACACAGAAACACTGAAACACAGAAACACAAAAAATACAAAAACACTGAAACACCGACACACAGAAACACCGAAAACACTGAAAACACAAAAAAAAGGCTTGTGTGCTAGTATGGTTTTTGAATAAACACATCAGTATTTTAAAAAGTCGATGGGAGGCTGATACTATTTGACTTTTTAAAATAATGATGTGTTTATTCAAAAACCATACTAGCACACAAGCCTGTTTTTTGTGTTTTCAGTGTTTTCGGTGTTTCTGTGTGTCGGTGTTTCAGTGTTTTTGTATTTTTTGTGTTTCTGTGTTTTCTGTGTTTCTGTGGTTCTGTGTTTCTGTGTTTTCTGTGTTTCTGTGTTTTTGTGTTTCTGTGTTTTCTTTGTGTCCGTGTTTTTGTGTTTCTGTGTTTCTGTGTTTTTGTGTTTCTGTGGTTCTGTGTCTCGGTGTGTCGGTGTTTCAGTGTTTTTGTGTTTTTGTGTTTCTGTGTTTCTGTGTTTCTCTGTGTTTTTGTGTTTCTGTGTTTCTGTGTTTTCTGTGTTTCCATGTTTCTGTGTTTCTGTGTCTCTGTGGTTCTGTGTTTCTGTAGTTCTGTGTCTCTGTGTTTCGGTGTTTTTGTGTGTCGGTGTTTCAGTGTTTCTGTGTTTTTTCAGTGTTTCAGTGGTTTCAGTGTTTTCTGTGTTTCTGTGTTTCTGTGTTTCCATGTTTCTGTGTTTCTGTGGGGGTATAATATGCACGTTTCAATACACATGTATCATACATCTTCACTGTTACCATCCCCTTGTTATAATGAAGACAACAGTGCATGTGAAGGACTGTAATACACATGTATCAGACACGCTCCCCTTGCTATAATGAAGACAACAGTTTTTAAAATGTAAAAAAATGTCCTATTTACATTTAAACATTTTCACACACAAAATAAATAGTTATACTGATTGTAACATCCCCAGGACCGTCTCCAGCTTAGAATTCCCCAGATTACTGGAAATATCATGATGGAGATTTTTCACTTCAGTCAAAATATTCATGTGTATGCTGTTTTTGACACAAAGATGCATTACATCTACAAACAGCGCATACAATGAGAGCACATGATACACTTTTGATGTTTGTTTCATTTCTTCGCTAATGTTACAGAATGTTTTACAAAATGAAGATTCCAGGACCACTTTAAATTTTTCGTTTACAATCGTTTCCCAATGACCAGGAATAGTACTGGCAGAACGAACGATATCCAAAATGTCTTCTAGTTTACAAACTTCAGCCATTCTGTTTACACAGGGATCACTATTCACTCTGTTTTCAATCGTCCTCATCACCACACTTATTAAAAGGGTATTGACTACATTCTGATCAATATATACCGAGCGTTTTGCATAGTATTTCCCCCATTTTTATTTTACTTTAAAGAAAAAGTCAATGTATCGAAAAAGAAAAAATCCCTGGCTTCAACCAACCGCAGGTTATTAGTCTTCTTCTTCTCCATCCAACTCGGCATGGATCTTTTCAAGTCTCTCCTTGAGGCGTCTACAATTTTTGAGATTGTGCAGAAAAGCCTCCAATCATCCGTGAACATTTCTTTATCAATAAGAGTCTGGTCAATCTCAGTAATGAAGTCGGTGAGCCAGAGTCTTTTCATTAACGCGTTGTAATTGTTTCTGAAGAAAAAATCGGGCATGTCATTCAGACAATCGTGTTGCCTCTGGCCGGGGTGACTGACTCGGCATCCGTTGCATATTTCTTCTCTGTACCGATGTATCACCCCCTCCACAATATCAACCAACACTGATTTCACTGTGTCCATAAACAGAGACGTCTTGGCCCAAGGAGCAATATAAGCAGCAGTAGTACTGTAAGATTCGGGGGTCCAGAATGGTGGTGATGATGGTAGTCCAGGAGTTTGTTCCTGGCTGCATCTCGCGGGGCGAGACTTGGTTTTTCTCAGATCCATAGCTAGTTTTCAAACTGTCGTCTTAGTGGGGTCCTTAGTTTTAGATGCTTTGCTGAGTGGAGGGAGGGACTTATTGCGTTGAGTGGAGGGGGAGTCATCTGTATAATTGAGAGTTTTTTTCACCAGTATAATGTCCCTCGCTGTTTGAGTCTTTTTTTTAATTTTTATTATTTTTCAACTATCATTTTCAACCAAGCAGCAAGAGGTCAAATTTAAGAATAAGTAATAGTTTGTCACCATTTTACGGGAAATAGTCAGAGCGCAATGTCACATCTTAAAGACAGCTTGAACTGGATAAATGGTTAGTCTTCAAACATACCATACGTTCTGCATGTTAGTTTATCTGGCCAATTGGTTTAGACCCTACTGCCCTAGACGCATGCTCTCAATAGGGAAGTCACGCTTTGGGAAGAGGTGTTTCATTTCACAGATCCACCTTGTTTCTTGTTGTGCTGGCTGAAGGAAGAGGGACGGGGGAGGAAAATTCAGAGGATGAAGAAGCCGAAAAATAACTTGTTTTGTAAAACGGGCAGCACGTCAGTTTCAAGGAAAAGATGACACCGTGTTTATGCATGACATGCAAAATATCTTGAAGCCCTACAACCACAAAAAAAAGATTGTGTTAAAAATATGGTAAAAAAGTCGTAATATTGTATAATGTATTGGTTCATCGAAACAGTGTTAAAATCACAAACTTGCCTTTTAGAGTTGCAGTCTTTTACAAAAATTATGTTTTGTTAAGAGCTACCAAAACATAGAAAACATTGCAATTATTCCCAAAACAAACTGGGAATGGGGACATCGATAACATATTTTAATGTTTAAATTTCTTCAGGGCTACCGTAGTGCACATTGATGAACACTTTAAAACAAAAATAATGCTTACAAGTGTAAATGAGCCGGATTTTAGCTTTGAGCTAATTTCCATCTGTAGTCCCGTCCCATACAGCATATAAGAACATGACATTTATATATATATATACAGCAAAAATAAAATACATGATATGCAGAAAGAGCATGAGCAGCATACAAGCATTTACCACATGGCAGTACAATGTAGCAGCTATGATATATAAAGTGCAAGATAAGATAAAAGCGCTACATAAAGTGCAAGAGGAGATACCCCTTTGTTAAAGTGCATTTATTTAACAGTGATTACACGTCTGTTTGTTGCTCAACCATTCTTTAAGTTGACCTTTAAAACTATTGAGAGTGGGACAATCCCGTATCTCAGTTGGGGGGCTATTCCACAATGAGCTGCCTTTAATGGAGAGGACATTTTGTCCAAAGGTGGTTCGTCTGTGGTGGACCTCACAGTCTCCTCTGGTTTCTGACCTAGTGCTGTGTCCAGTGTGTTTTCTGTGGATGAATTCCCCCAAGGGGAGGGGGGCCAGCCCATGTAAATATTTTTTTTTTTAAAACACATACTTTTAAAAGACATAAAAATGTCAAAAACTCAAGAAATTATGATTTTCAAGGATGGTACAGTGGTGGTATGACTGTGGCTTTCTATCAAACACCTGGATAGCTCTCTTGAACAGCTGTTCTATGGGTTTCAGGTGTGTGGCACAAGCAAACGACCAGTTTGTAAAACAGTATTCAATGTGGGATAGAATCATACAGTGGAGTTATGGCTTTGCAGCATTGACAGTTAAGAAAATGGTCTAATTTGTTTAAAATGTTGCAAGTTGAATTTAATGGTATTGGATACTTTCTGGATATGTTTCTTAAAAAGTCAAGTGCGAGTTCCAATATGACACTCCCTGTTCAAGATACTTGCACTGGGAGACTAGTTCTATTTCTGCTCCATTTAAAAATACATTGGATCCTTCGATTTTGATTGATCGTTTACTGAACATCGTCGTTTGCATCAACATGCATACTGTTTTTGTTGTACTCATACTGTCAATACGTAGATTGTGTTATCTAGCTTTAGATAGAATGTTTTTTCTTCCTCTTTGCATAATTTGCATCCACAATCCTTTGCCAGTAGGTGTTTCCACAGTCCTTGCGGTTTTCCAATTGTTCAACTAATTGGGAGCTACTGTAAGCTATTTGTATTTGCATTTTAGCACATTACTTCCTGCAGTGATTCAGAAAGTATTGTGTTTGGGCTTTTTATTGTGAAAGGGAGACCACTACTCAGAACCAGACATAATTTCATAGAGAAAGCAAGTCTTATAGGGAGCCAATTTAAATGCTAATGTCGTCTTTATTTTACATCCATTACAAATTTGTGCAATCAACTACTTCATTATTATAAGTTGTCTACAGCCACTTTAAATGCAATCAAATGTATATTTCTAAGTGCTTACAACTTAAAAAATCTTTACGTACAAATGACTGTATATTGAATATATTTCTGTACCCAGTGTTGAACAGGACCCAAACCTTTGAGAGATGAAAAAGGACACATCTGCTTTAATCAACTGCCAAGTAGTCAAGTCTGCATTTGTGTCTGTTCATTTGTAAAACGTGGAATTCGGTTTCTTTTTAATGACCTAGGCGGATTTTGGCTTTTTTTCTCTCGCCAAGATACTTTTAGACACACTTTACGGTATGCAAAACCTTAAAACTAGAACACTGATGGCTGGCTTACGCTGCATACTTCATCACCTTTTAACAAGACACTAAGTATATAAAACGTTATTTTGTATATTTTACACATCAGCAGAAACAGAGAGAGAGATGGCAGGCACCTTTACAGACACTTTGTTTTAGAGAGAACCCATCCCCCCTCTGTCTAGTGATAAGATGGCAGGAAGGGGGGAGGAGGGGGCAGGGCCAGGCTCACACACACACACACACACACACACACACACACACACACACACACACACACACACACACACACACACACACACACACACACACACACACCAAAAGGCCTGACAGCCATAGGACGAGGTAAGGGTGACAGTAAGGGAGTGTGTGACTAACTTTTGACGAGGAAGGTGCTTTCTTTGTTCTGATCAGCCCCAATCTGCATACTCTGTCTGAATACATTGAGAGTTACTTTTGACTCTAACAGTGTTCCACTGGAGTCATAGCTTTCTGAACTTATTTCTTAGCAGCAATTCGGTTTCTTTTAAATGGCCTCGGCAAATTTTGGCTTTTTTTTTTTTTTTTCTCCTGCCAAGATACTTTTAGACACACTTTGAGGTACGCAAAGCCTTAAAACTAGAACACTGATGGCTGGCATACGCTGCAAACTTCATCGCCTTTAACAAGAGAGTAAGTATATAAAACGTTATTTTGTATATTTTACACATCAGCAGAAACAGAGAGAGAGAGAGATGGAAGGAAGGGGTGAGGAAGTCTCCCCCAACTCTACAGACACAGGCCATAGAAAAGTGTGACATTAGGAAGGCAAAAGGTGTTTTCTTTGTTCTGATCAGACCGAATCCGCATACTCTGTCTGAAATACCTGGAGAGTTACTTTTGTTAGAGCTTCCAGAGCTTTCTGAACTTATTTCTTAGCAGCACTGGGCATTTTTGTGTTGTATTGTATACAGTTGAAAAGTGCACAGATAAACAGTCAAGCATGGGCGGTAAAAATGTATCTCCTCAGGCTCTCTAATACACACACAGTCATCTCTCAAACGAGGTGCCTGCCTGCTTTCCAGGACTTTTTACAGCCTCTGGCCGACTGCAGGGCCATGGGGTGTTAAGACAGGCACCTATAGCTCTGGAGTGAAGGTCTCCCCACACACACACACACACACACACACACACACACACACACACACACACACACACACACACACACACACACACACACACACACACACACACACCTCCTTGGGAGGACATCAGTGAAGGTCCCCACACCCACACACACACCAACACACACACACACACACACACACACTTGGGGGGCGGGCCCACCTGTCACTTTGTATGCATACTAATGTGATTGAAACATTTTTTATGATACACCATAAGGCGCAACAGTGGGGGCTTTTCACACCTGTGAATACACATCAACCCCCTCCTATCGACGGATCTCACACCTACTTGGGATATCACACCTACTTGAGATCTCACACCTCGAACAAAGGGGAGGCGGGACTTAGCTCATTAGCATAAGTAGGTAGAGGTGTGACCTGTCACAGCACCTGTCACTTTCTATGCATACTAATGAGATTGAAGCGGGATGAATATTACTACTCATGTCCATTGAGTCCATAGTAAAGCTGGAGCTTAACGCTATATCATGACTCTCGTGTCCATTATTTGGGAGTTTGGCTGGCTGCCTAGTACAATGCCATAACCGTGCACGTGCATGTATGCGCGAGTCATCGTAAGATATCTGGATTAAGAGCTTGCTTTTTCTTTGCACAGCATGAAAGAAAGGCCAAATGAATGGGCTGTGATTTTAGTATTTTTAAGCAGAGGTCAATAATTTGTACGGCCCCCGGAGAATGTTGAAAAAATTGAAATGGCCCTTGAGAGGAAAAAGATTCCCCACCCCTGCTCTAATGGGTCCGACTACAATGACAAATAGCGTTAGTTCCACCTATTCCGTCAGCTTTTTTTCCAGGGGGGTCCAAAGTCATTGTTAGGGGGGCACTGCCCCCCCCCTTAGAACTGCCCCTGTATAACACACACCTACACACTGTACAACACACACCGTATAGCTCCGACAGCATATAATATATATCAGGATACAGCCGTTGTGTATTTTATTATGTGAAGCACTAAATGGTTTTAGAAAAATATCGACTCTTTGTTTGTAGATATCTACTACAGTTTTTGTCAGTTGCTAACACACACAAATATCACAAAGCATCATTATTTAAACTCACACTCAAAGAGCAAAACCTCAGCTCAAATCTCAAAAAACTCTAAACACATTTTCAGCTCTGCACCCAATTTGCAGTTCAACTTGGCACATTTTGCTAAATAATGCACACGGTTCTTTAAGTAAGACACACCAATCTGACATATTCACTTAAACAAAATGGTATAAAAAATACTGTAATAAAATAATACCCAGGGGATGCAGTTTGCAGCGCTGTCATTGGTTGAGATGAGTCCGGCCGTGCGTCACGACTCTTTTAAACATCACTGTTGCCGGTAGGGCTGTCCCGAAATAAAAAAATGTC
>NC_136904.1:54689760-54827373 GCF_949606895.1 Notothenia rossii | reverse complement strand
TCACGTCTGTTCACATAATTGATGGTCTAGCTGACATGTTGTATTGATACAATCTTTCAGAATATATCTTTGACAAGTTTTGATAAGAAACAACATTTATATTAAGAAATAAATACTGTTTTGCATTTATGCATACAACTTTCTTGCATTTCAAATGCTGTTTTTGCTATCTTTAATATAAATATATAATTTGCGAACTTGCACTCCTGCTTGCTTAAAACTCTATATGACACAATTGTATTCATTCTTCTGTTTGTAATAAATACTACATATGAATTCATTAAAACATGTCATGGTATAACTAAATCAAAATCTACAAACTAATTACAGTATGTGGAACTTGCTTCACTTTGATGTAGTCATCTAACAGCGTATTTGTTGTTCTTTGATGACTGATTTCAGATCAGCAGTGTGTGTTCTGTAGCCAGCACTCAGCAACTAGCATATTCTGAACGTGTGTGTGTGTGTGTGTGTGTGTGTGTGTGTGTGTGTGTGTGTGTGTGTGTGTGTGTGTGTGTGTGTTTTTGTGTGTGTGTGTGTGTGTGTGTGTGTGTGTGTGTGTGTGTGTGTGTGTGTGTGTGTGTGTGTGTGTGTGTGTGTGTGTGTGTGTGTGTGTGTGTGTGTGTGTGTGTGTGTGTGTGTGTGTGTGTGTGTGTGTGTGTGTGTGTGTGTGTGCGAGAAGAGCAGGTGGGGGGTGGGGAGAGAGGGTAATGGGTCAGGGCTCTATTTTGAACAAGTACTTACTGGTTCTTTAATAAACCTTTGACCCCCCCACAAGGTCATATATCCCTAAACAACTGTGCCGCCCTCCACCCACAGTGACTGCTGGGCTCTTGCTCTCCTCAGGATGCGGCCCTGTCTCCCTGCGTACACACCTCAATACCAGATGGTTCTGAAGGATGAAGCACATGATTGGTGTTGATCGTTTCCATCTGCTGCTGGCGGACAGGACGAGAGAGAGCGGTGAAAGGAAAGGAGGAGGGCTGGCTGTCTTTGTAAACGATAGATGGTGTAGCCCTGGGCACATCACTATTAAAGAACGGATCTGCAACAGGGACATAGAGCTGTTAGCCGTTAGCATGAGGCTCCATTATTTACCTCGTGAATATTCGCATGTTATCGCGAAAGCTGCATATATTCCCCCCTCTGCCAACGCTGAAGAGGCATGTGATGTCATCAGCTCTACTGTAAGCAGACTGCAGACACAGCACCACATTTTTCATTTCATTTTAATCCTTTATTTAACCAGGTAGGTCCCATTGAGATAATTGATCTTGATTTTTTTTTCAAGGGAGACCTGCAAGTAGGTTACACATGAAATAATCATATTTACATCATATTTAAAGGGCTATATTTAAATACTTATCGACATTTAAATCAAAGAGCATTTCACCTATCCAAGCTTTGAAAACATGCAGTGGAACCAACTTGCTCAGTATTTTTGAAGACTGTTCCAAGCAAGAGGAGCTGCACACATAAAAGCTTTCGTACCTAAGGCAGTCCTTGCACTTGGCACATGTAACAAGACCACATCATGTGACCTTAGGCAATAGCTACCTGCAACTCTCTGTATGATCAGAGAGCAGATATAAGATGGGAGTTTACCCAACATGGCTTTATATATGAATATGTACCAATGACTGAGCCTCCGCACAGTTAGTGAAGGCAAACCTGCCTTGGCATACAGGGTACAGTGATGAGTAAGTGCTTTACAATTAGTAACAAATCTCAGTGCACTGTGATAGGCGGCATCTAACTTGTTAAATGGGAAGGTGCAGTCATATAGATCAGATCACCATAGTCCAGCACTGGTAAAAAGGTCACAGTGACTGGCCTTTTCCTGGCTGCAAATGAGAAACAGGACTTGTTTCTGAAAAAGAAACCTAGCCTAACCCTCAGCTTTTTAAGCAGGTTATTGACCTGAAGTTTAAAAGAGACACAATCATCAAGCCAGATACCAAGGTATTTATAACAGGCAACCACTTGAATCAAACAAAGAGAACATAGATCCATAGATCTCTTCATGTTGCTCTCAAAGTGCACCAGATTGATGCTTTTAACTTCAATATTTAAAAAATAATCTTCCCGGGGGAGCATGCCTCCGGACCCCCCTAGAGGAGGTGAGGACCCTCCTATAGGAGGTCAGGACCCCCCTAGAGGGTGTTACGTAGGTCCACTCCCCACTTATAAAAAATAGCACTTTACCACTGCACCCTCTCTAATCTCAGATGGCCTGATCGTCCGCATACAAATGTAAAGTTGCTCCATCCACATTTGTACCTAAACTGTTGATATAGATGGAAAATAATAGTGGACCTAAAACAGGACCTTGTGGTACACCATTTGTAATGTTTAACCACTCAGAAATAGGGATGGGTATCGTTTGAAATGTATCGATTCCGGTTCTGCTTATCGATTCCGGTCCTTATCGATCCCCCGTTTCGATTCAGAATTGCTAGTCTACAGCCTCTGTGGAGCGCTCGTTTTCGGCACTCAAACGGATAAAAACGTACTCAAGGAAGGAACACAACTGGACAAATAAGACTGTCTTCTTTGGCGTCTCTCTCCATTGAGAAAGAACTGCTCAATCAACTGAAGCAACGTTCACGTCTGCTACCAAGATTCTACCAAGAATTGAGAGCTCTGGCCAATCAGCGCCCGTATTGCTCCCGCAGCAACCAAGAATTGACCAATCAGCGTCTCCGTAGCGGACGAGGGATTCACTTTTTCCCAACATCACGAAAGTAAGTACATCATCCTTTAACTATGTTGTCAATGCTTATAAATTGTCATATTAGATGTATAGATATATTTTAACTAAACAACATGTTGCACAGGGACATTTTACTAATGACTAGCGAACAGGACATGTCCCGCCGTAACCGTTCCATGTATGTGATGTTTACCTACCGGTAGCGGATTATTATGTACATGTATCGTAAATTTAATGTTGACATATCTGGCTAAATAACATGCCTGTTTATGACTAACATAACTACGAGCTAGAGAGAATCTCGGACGGGACCGGACGGGAGCGAGTGGAGCTTCTTTTATTGTCTTTTTTTTCTCCGTCACCGGTGCAGCGACCGACGTGTTTTAAAAGTGAATTTAGTCTTTAACGCAAGCTTTAACAGCGTGATATGATATACAAATAAAATTATAATAATAAATGCACAAAATAACAATAATTCTCATATTTGTCATATTACATATATTCTATGTACTATTGTATATGAAGTACATCTCTAGTACTGTACAATGATTTACTTCCTTGCATGCTCCTTAATACTTCACAACATTTCAGAGGCAAATATTTGACTCTGAACCTCATTGAATTGATAACATGAGTTACTTTGAAGATTTAGATTCTGTTACAAAGTACAATAATATAAACAGACAATGAATCACGAATGATTATGGTGAAGAACTTAAATGATCCATTGATTTTATATACAACCTACCCAAAAGTGTGGTAAAATAATAAATAAGCTCCACCTTTACATTTATGCATGTTCTGACATACAAGGGATTGAGCGGGATTCGAAACCGGCTCGCAGGGTGTATTTCGGCTACTTCAAGGTTTTCAAACATAGACTAACACGCTATGTCCTTGGCTCTGTGGATAGTGTGCTGGACTTCGGATCAGGGGATAGCAAGTTCGAGTCCCACTGCAGTCAGCATGTTGTTGTGTCCCTGGGCAAGACACTTCACCCCAAATTTGCCCTTGTGGGGATTGTCCACAGTACTGAATTTATGTAAGTCGCTTTGGATCAAAGCGTCTAACAAATGACGTGTAATGTTGAACGCTTTCTCAAAAAAGACTGAAACATAGACTTTATTAACAAGTGACTGGTGAGTGCGTTACTATCAGTGTTGGGTGTAACGCGTTACAAAAGTAACGGAGTTACAGTAATATATTACTTTTTGCTGTAACGAAGTAATGTAACGCATTACTAATGAAATGTGGGTAATATATTACCCGTTACAATGCTCAGTAACGCAGTTACTACACATTTTAACCCGAAATTAAATGGTGTTTTGTTTTTTAAGAATGTACTAACATAGCGAGACATTCCGACACCGGACAAATTGTGCGGGTAGATTAGTAAACCTGGTGTTTACCCTTCAGGCTTCGCGTCGAGATCTTCGGGGAAGTTGAACGTTATGCAACCATTCAAAAAAGAGAACGTAGCGAAAAATACTAACAACAAATTGTGTCAGGTGCACGTGACCTGCTCCGCTGCGCGTGCATCATTTCCAAAGTGCTTCCACAGCAGTGACACACATCTGATCTGTGGATAATCATTTATACAAAAATGGTTAAAGCAACCATCACTAAACGCCAGCAACACTGCATCTACTGCAGACAGTAGCAACAGGTCAGATGCGGACATCACGTTACCCTCCGTTGTGGACACTAGCTTACTCCCGCCTGACTCGCCAGCCCCGGAGCAGCAGTCTTCGTCGCCCGAAACTACGCCGCCCCTCTGCGGCCCGCAGGTGCCAGGTATATCTAAACAACTACTGCAGCTTGTGGTATAAAAATAGACAATGGCTAGAATATTCATGTGAAAATAGTACCATATTCTGATATCCTTTAGAAATGTTGGGTCAAAAATAATGCATACAATAGCACAGATGCCTTCACCACGAATGGCTAAAAAAATATCTCATATCCCAAGCTTATTATCAACGAGCTGATGTTGCAGCTGAAATGTTCTCCAGGTCACAAATTCAACCTCACATGATGATGTGATACCAGTTTTCAAGCACAGTAAATATTCTCTTCCCAGCGTATATGATGGGACCAAGGTGATGATGTAGTAGGCTACATGGTTTTAATAATACTTTTGCCTTTCAATGTTTGCCATTTCAAACCATGAGCATGGTTTAAATAATATTTGCCTTGATTTACAATATGTTAACCTTCATTATAGTCCTTGACAGCGGTCTGTACTGCTGTATTAACAATGTGTCACATGTTAAGAATTTACAATCAGAATCGAGTATTCAACTAAGCCCTGTAATACAAGTTGTTAGTAGCCTTAAGGGCCTACACAGTTGTTATGCTATACCACATTGCCCTTCACTGGATGCATAATGAGCTGCACTAAACTACATTTTAGCATTTAAAATACCTAGCTATTCTTTTGCGGTTATTTTGGTGAAAGTAACTAAAAAGTAACTAAAGTAGTGTAACTCATTACATTTCAGAGACAGTAATATTGTAATGTAACTTATTACTTTCAAAAGAGAGTAATAAGTAATATGTAATATATTACATTTTGGAAGTAACTTGCCCAACACTGGTTACTATTCGCATTATGTGCGCATTAAAGCTGATTAAAGCTGCGTTGGCTGGAACAGAGACGAGTAAGAAGTATCTATGTGGTTTACAATTGTTTACTGAAAGTCCTGTCTAACATCTCACGGTACGCCACTGACTGCCATCCTCCGATGCGGGTCGGGGTCAGGGGTTCATCCCGGGACCACTCCCTCTATCAGTCAGATGCTGTCGCATCACCCTCTCAGCCAAAAGGACAACAGCACCTTAACAATAATCTAATTAGCTATCAATGAGCTCCGTAACCCTGGGTGTAATTGTCTTTTTATGGGGGTGTGTGTGAAAGAGGTGTGGGGTGTGGGGGTGTGGCGGGGGGGCGGGGTGGTGGCCCGGGGCGTACAGCTGGTGGCAGTAAATGAGAAAGGATACATCCTGATAAATGTTTAGCATGTGCCCCAGACCCATACATGACATGCATTCACACGCACACACACACACACACACACACACACACACACACACACACACACACACACACACACACACACACACACACACACACACACACACACACACACACACACACACACACACACACACACACACACACACTCACTATGTTATATTATGGAAGTCCAATCAGAAGTATTAAAAGCTACCACATTCAATTAAAGAGCTGTGACGTAATCAACACAAACAAATACAATAAGTTAAAGTAATTAAGAAAAAACAGATGACAAACTATGCAGCAGGAATTGAGTAAGCTAGCTTTGTATCAGGTAAAGCCAAATATTGCACTACAAAGTACAAATACTTTTTGAATTTGTACATGTTTGAATCCCTCTCATTTCTCTGTCTTTTAACCTTAAGATAATTGGAGGACTCATCCTGCACTTATAGGTCAATGGAAAAACATCAGATTACAAAAATGCTTTGCAGAGGTTTGCTTAAATGTTGCAAGACTGACAGTGAAGTACCTGCAGACCTACACAATGGTTTCAGTTCACAAGTAAAATGTTGGCAAATTTAAAAGATTATGTCCCTTAAAACTTGGATATATATTTATTGAATTTTCACAGGGTAACACAATCAAGAAGAAGCATGATACCAATATGTGACACCGCCTTTTTCACCTTATCCCAAACATAGAACACATTTTCCACACATGCAATAAAATAAAAATAAATAAATAAATTAGGTCAAAGAATAAATAAAATAAAATAATAATAATAATAAGTAAATAATAATACATTTTTAAAAAATTATATAAAGAAAATTACAGCACAACAGTAGAAGGAATATACAGATGTGTACACTGAGGGTGATCAGACACAACAATTACATAAAGGCTTGTTAGACATTGTAAACTATATGGAAATATGCCTCGAAATCTCTGTCCATGCTAGTCCGTAGAGACCACTTCGGAGGGCCCCCTCATCTCCAATATAGTCCAGAAAAGGGTTCCATATGTGAAAAAAGTTAAAGGGTTTGTCCTTGAGCCAGAAGCTTATAGCCTCTAAAGCACTGGTTCTCAACGGGGGCGGTACCGCCCCCCAGGGGGCGTTCAGAGAACATCGGGGGGCGCTGGAAGCAATATTTTTGAAAGGGGGGCGTTGAGGTGTTCTTGGGGGGCGTTCACGCATAATGTCTTTTTGTCATGAAAAACGCTGGCCACAGCGTCTTTTCCTGTACAAAAAGCAGCTGTCAGCATCTTTTGTTGCTATAGGAAACCACAACTCTGCTTGCGATTGGTCAGCTGTCAGCAGTGTTATTACGGGTACGTTCGTAAATGCACGAACGGTCAGTCCGCTCGGACAACGCGTCTGTTCCGCCAGAGCACCCAGCTGTGAGCGCTCAGAGCGCAGCGCTCTGGACTGTGGAACGGGGACGCTCGGAGCGCTCTGAGCAAATTTACAAACGTACCCTACAAAAAGCAGCCGGGAGCGGACCGGAAGTCGTTGTAATTTTGGGATCGCGACTGTTAATAATCTGTGTCACTTTGTTAAATTTTGATATGTTTTGATATGACAAATTCCACTAACAGATTCGAACTAAGTGGTCAGTTTATGAAAATAATACCCGTTTCTATGTCTGCTACGACATGGAAGAGCTGGCTAGCCAGGCTGCTCCACACA
The DNA here is from genome assembly GCF_949606895.1 of Notothenia rossii. NCBI lineage: Eukaryota > Metazoa > Chordata > Actinopteri > Perciformes > Nototheniidae > Notothenia > Notothenia rossii. Next base: position 54,819,954 of record NC_136904.1, on the reverse strand, counting down.
GAGCTCTGTTTGTTCAAAATTACAACGACTTCCGGTCCGCTCCCGGCACGATGTCTTGTCATGTCACCAGCTAGCCCTCTAGCGTTTGCCGCCATATCGTGACACTACCCCCCCCCCCCCCCTAAATATTAGCATCATAAAACAACAAAAATCATATCACATCAGCAAAATGGCCGCGAAAAAGATAAAATGCAGACAGTACTCTATTGAATATCTTAGCTATGGCTTCATACCGTCTCCTACCAATGTACAACTCCCAATGTGTTTACTTTGCGAACATGTATTTTCCAATGAGGGAATGAAACCCTCACGTTTAAAGGAGCACCTTACCAAGATCCACCCGGATAAGGCAGATAAGGAGCGTCCGTTCTTCCAGGCCCTCAAAGAGAAACATGGTAGGAGCACCATCAGCAGTCTCTTCGCTAGGAAGACCACCCAGACTCACAGCGTGCTAATAGCGTCATATAACATCTCCTTGCTAATAGCCAAATGTGGGCAGCCGTTCACAATCGGAGAGAAGTTGGTACTCCCTGCCATCAAAGAGGTCATATCTACTGTGATGGAGCGTGATCCCACACAGGTGCTGAAATCCATCCCACTCAGTAATGACACCGTAGCATGCAGGATTTATGAAATGGGCGCTGATACAGAGGAGCAGCTGTGTGCCATCCTGCGGGAAACTCCATTCAGCCTTCAGCTGGATGAGACAACCACTTCTGACAACAATGTTCTGTTGATGGCCTATGTCCGCTATAGCACCTCCAACAGTCAGGAGATGGCTGAGGAATTTTTATTTTTCAAATATCTGGTCACAGACACCAAGGGCCAGACCATTTTTAATGCACTGGATGCTTATCTACAGGAGAAGTCAATCCCGATCAACAACATCCTCGCATGTGCTACTGACGGTGCCCCTTCCATGGTTGGCAGGTACCGTGGCTTCACCACTCTGCTGAAGGAGCAGGTCCCGCATGTCCTCACAGTCCACTGTGTCTTGCACCGCCACAACCTTGTGGCCAAATCTAAAAGTTCACCTCTCCACGAGTCTCTCAATGTTGCAGTAAAGGCAATAAACAAAATAAAAGCCCACGCCCTGAATAACAGATTGTTCCGACAGCTGTGTCAGGAAAATGATGAGACCTTTGAGCGTCTTCTTCTCCACACTAATGTCCGCTGGCTCTCAAAAGGAAACTGCCTTGCTCGTTTTTGTGAGCTGTTTGACAGCATCGTGGAGTTCCTGGAGGAGGTGGATGCAGCTCTCGGGGAACAGGTGTCATCCCGCTGCGACATCATGTACCTCGCAGACTTCTTTGGCAAAATGAATGAAGTCACGCTGAAGCTCCAAGGAAAAGGAGTTACTCTGATCCAGAGCAAGGCGGTCATCCACAGTCTCACCTCCAGGCTGGATCTATACTGGCAGAGCATAGGCAGGAGGCAGTTTGCTCATTTCCCGCTGTTGACCAAGGTGATCTAGCCTAGGCTACTAAATAATGATAATAATAAATAATACATGTAATAAATGTAGGCTACTCTATGCAACACTATATTTGTGTTCCTGGTTAGTATAAATAACTTATGTTCTGAATGTATTATGAGAATAAAGAAACATCAATTGGTGGTCCTAGATAACAAACTGTCCTTCACTGCAAACATCGCTGCTACAACCCGCTGCTGCAGATACACGCTTTACAACATCAGGAGGATACGTCCCCAGCTGACCCAGACATCAGCGCAGATTCTGGTCCAGGCTCTCGTCATCTCACGCCTAGACTACTGCAACTCCCTCCTGGCTGGTCTACCTGCATGTGCCATCCGACCTCTGCAGCTCATCCAGAATGCAGCGGCTCGTCTGGTCTTCAACCTTCCCAAATTCTCCCACACCACACCGCTCCTCCGCTCCCTTCACTGGCTTCCAGTAACTGCTAGAATCCACTTCAAGACACTGGTACTTGCGTACCATGCTGCAAATGGATCTGGCCCTTCCTACATCCAGGACATGGTTAAACCGTACACCCCAGCACGTGCACTCCGCTCTGCATCAGCCAAACAGCTCGCTGCACCCGCACTGCGAGGGGGACCCAAGTTCCCGTCAGCAAAAACACGTGGGTTTGCTATCCTGGCTCCAAAATGGTGGAATGAGCTCCCCATTGTAATCAGGACAGCAGATAGCTTACACATCTTCCGACGCAAACTGAAAACTCATCTCTTTAGACTCCACTTCGAGCGATAGAATTACTAACAAAGCACTTATATACTAATAAAGGGCTGGCTTTCTAAATGCCAGTTGAGTAGCACTTGAAATGTTTGGCTCTATGAAACCTGATGTACTTATATGATTCTGTTTTCTTAAAGGTTGTATCTTCCTGGTCGAATGCACTTATTGTAAGTCGCTTTGGATAAAAGCGTCAGCTAAATGCAATGTAATGTAATGTAATCGATTAGTAAACTAATTAGCAATAAAATAACCAGTTTAAAATCGGATGGTAACATTCTGCACCGATAACAATTTCCTGGTTATACTCATTGCAGGTGTCTGAGGCTCTTACCGATGAGCGCCTCCTCATTTACACAGACCACCTGAGGATGGTGAATGCTGACTTGAAGATCCGCTTCAGAGATCTTTTGGACCTCGATGCTCCCACCTGGCTGGTGCAGCCCTTTCAGGCGGACGTGGCGGAATGCGAGCCAGCAATACAGGAGCATCTCATCGACATCCAGAGTGACGATGAGGCCCAGGCTATTTTCCGCACCTCTGGCTGGGGCAACATGTGGGTCAAATACTCTCAGCGTTACCCGGCTCTCTGGGAAAAAGCGAGGCTGCTTCTTCTGGCTTTCCCAACCACATACCTCGTGGAGCAGGGATTCAGCCAGGTCCTCCACATGCAGTCCAAGTACCGCAATCGCTTGAACTTGACGGCCTCAGGTGCACTGCGACTGAAACTAAGTTCTCTGCAACCCGCAGTGAAGAAACTGGCGGAGAACCACCAAGCGCAGGGCTCACACTAAACTTCCCCCCCCCGCAATTTGGCGAAATGCAACACCTTTCCGACCTGTTAGTTCTGTAGGCCTAATGTACACTTTTGTAGCCTACTGTTTGTTCTGCACTGGACATGTGTGAAATTGCTGCTGTTCTGTAGCAGTCTGTTTGTATTCTCTGCTCTTGTCTGAGTTTGTTTAACACTCATAAATAACATTTTTATTCACATTCACATGGCTTTTCTGCTCTCTGGTAAACTAATGATAATGATATTCCAACTGCCCAGTTAAATCAAATCTATTATTTGGCATTCAGTGACATCCTTTTTAAATGATATAACACAGAATATTAGTCAACATTAATAGTCAGGGAAAAAAATAAGTCTACTTTTTTTGATGGGGGGCGGTAAGAGACCTGGATAATGGACAGGGGGGCGCTGGCCCAAAAAAGGTTGAGAACCCCTGCTCTAAAGGAATAAGTTTCATAACACTTCGAATCCAATGCGGAGTTGAAATACTCTTAACATGCTAACAGCAGTCAATTTTGCAACTTTTTTGGATCTGACTTGCTCACTTGCTGGCTTCTCCAAATTGACCTGACTATCTATGGCTAATTTACTATCACCTGCAGGATCTCCACAGCGATAAATTATTACTTATTCATGGTATTTACAGTAGGCTGTTTATTCATTGATGTAGTGTAGAACCAGCCTGTTTTATGTGCTTGGAATGGTGGGTGAAAACTATCCTCAATTTGCCTTGCCTTGCCTCAATTAGCTCTCAGCTATCAGACAGGTTACTATCAGACACCACTCCCCCCCCCCCCCCCCCCCCCCCTCCCTCCCTCTGTTCTACTTCGTCCTTGCTATGGTCTCTGAACCTTCAGAGCCACAGAGCTCTTCTCTGAGCGTGCCATGCTGACCGCAGTGCCGACGCGTAACATTAGCCCAACGCCAAAGAGCAGAGGTGTGCTAATGAGACACGGGCATTGGCTCTGTAGCTCGTTCATCATCCTGCTGCCTCCAATCCCAGAGCCCTTTTATCAGGCCCCGGCCGGCCCATGTCTTCTCCTATGACATTAATCAGCTGTCCGACCAGGCATGGGCCGTGATAATGCCCTATTAGTCGCCAAGCCCTTGAATCATTACAGGCCAATGAAAAGGCCACACACAAACTTATTTACCATCACCCACCCCTCCAGACGCTCACTTAGAGAGAGAGGAGAGAGAATCCCCTGGAATAAACAGCAGTTTATCTAGAGGCAGATATTATTAAGCTGGCACAATGGCTTGGCCTCCCTCCCTACTTCCAATGTGCTGGATTGATACATTATGCTAGACTAGAGGTTTTGTTTGTTGTTCAGAAGATGGGGGGAGACTAAAGTAAATCTGATTGGTAGCTTAAATAACCTCATGCCCAGCCTCTGAGCCATGTTTCCTCAGAGCACTGAGATGTGGTGTGTGTTTCTGAACATGATCTTTGGAGAATCCTGTGCTCCTGCAGCAGACTCAGTTCAACCCATACATCTTATAATTTCCATATTCACTCAGACACCTCCCATCCATCTTTCAGCTCATTGTCATTACTCATTTATTATCACCACGGGGATCTCCACAGTGATCAATGATTATGAATGTCATCAGAGGGAGCAAGTTGCAGAGCACCAAAACCCTTTGGTAGTAATTTGTGGGTATGGATCATAATCGTAATGATGAGATATGCTTTCACTTCCCTTTCTGATTATCTTTCTGCATGCACCAGCAAGCTGGCATTAGAGGTAGCAAAACATCCATCATGTGCCGACACAAGCCGGCTAGTAGGGCTAGTCTGGTGATAGATAGCCACTGAAAGGGTAATGATTAGCTCCTTTAGTGTCCGCTGAGCTGGGCCTGCTGGTGTCACACACTGCCCTCCACCAGCCATGCAAAGTGGACCAGACGAGGGACCATTTGTATTCATTAGAGCATGGGGTTAGCTCGTGAAAAGCTACTCCTCTTTCTCTCCTCCATGTCTGCTCCCATCTCCCTCTGTCTGTTGCACACAAAATGTGCACAGCCTCACCAAGAAATGAATCAATTCTGAATCAAAACATTTGTAGAAGCTGACAGAACACTACAAAAGATCCTCGGAGAGCTGTGTGGCGGCCGGCCCATAGGGGTGCTAGGGGCGCCGCCCCCCATCTTCCCACATGTTTGATTGTCATATGAAAAAAAATATATATATATTTTTATTTTTAATGAGAAAGGTAAATATTTTATCGGTGGTATCAGTAAAATGTATAATCTACAATAAAATCTCGTTTATAATTGTTTTACGATGTCTAAAGTTACTGATAAGTCACATGTTTCCTGCCTGGACGCAGTGTATCATTACCCTCTCTCGTCCGGGCGGTAGAAAGGTATGAGGTGTGACTTGTGCCAAAGAACAAACTCACTGAGCTCACTAACGTGTTGATTGCCGTGACTATGCCGCGAGAGAAGTAACGTGACAATCTCGTCGCCACCCCTCTCGTCTGAGAAGCTACTGTACGTGACGTCTGCGTCTGAAGTTACTTTACTTTGACCAAATAACCCAGTAATGTTACAGCTACGCAGTTGCTGTTCAAGCGAGACTCTATTTCAATATAGTTTTGGTATTAAAATAATGTTACACCCCTTGTATGCCCTGAACGCAAAAACAACCACAGACAAGAATATATATTTAAATATGTATTGTTTTATGTTTAGTTGACAAAATAGTCACTGTGCTACATTTTGCTGCACTCAAGCATACATCTGAAGACAAGAGGTGTGTCCGCCTTTGGCCACAAGGGGGAGTATTGTATATTTATATTTTGTATAGATGTTGCAACTATACAGAGCTTTGGCAATACTATATGTAACTGAGGTCATGCTAATTGAATTGAGTATACCTTTAAGTGAGCTGTCAGGAGGAAACAAAGTTTCACCAACACATTGCACTCGACTGGTGAGAAAGGCTGTACAAAGAAGTGAAACGATGTGCTGCAATGTCTGTGTATTTTTGAAGAATTCAAAGTAAAGGAAGAAAGTAATAACTTGCACTGAGTCTTGATACATAACGTTATTTCCTTATTTTCATTTGAGAAACGCTATCCAATGATGTATTATTTCTGTGTTACACACACACCATTACTGAATTAACCTACAAGGACGGACAAAACAAGGACACCACACATGATTCTTTTCCAATTACAGTATATTTATTTAAGTAACTAAATTGTGATATCAGTTTAATCAGTAATGTGTGTAGTGTATGGGTGTTCTGTGTCAGTATATCAAGCAAAGAGAGATCGAGAACATCTTGCATTTTATGCAATAAAAATAACTTTATATATTACAACAGATAATAACAAAATGTAAAAAAAACTATTTACAACATTCGAAATAGGAACCAAAAGCCAACAGGCTCAGTGACCAGAAAATGGCAAAACATGCAACAATCTTAATAAATATTGCCTGATTTGCAAGTGTATGAAATATACAGAAATGCAAAGAAAGGGGAAGCGTTCAACTCTAAACAGCAAATGCTACACAATCGCAAAAATCTGACATACATATTTAAAAGAGATTTACTGGTGAACAGGAATCTTAAAATAAAAGGCGATGTACTTTCCAAAAGCATGAACTCTTGCAAAAATAGTCAAGCTTAAAAATATCCAGGTTCTGCTTGACTCATGTTAAAAATGGCTGTACGAGGAAATGAGCAGATAGAAGTCTGTAGAAACCCACAACGAAGAGTTTTCCCTCTGAGGCTGAAACGCCAACCCAGTCTCACAAAAAAACATGTAATAACTACGTTGGTCCACAACGTAGGACGTAGTATTTCTACAAAAACGCCTCTGAAATTGTAAGATCCCTACTTTTTTTTTCACCATTCATTCCAATGGCTGGCATCTATGTCACGTGATCTTCACATGTCTCCCTGCAGAAAAAAAAAACATGGCCGAACTTCGTTTTATTCTCGGTGTAAAATGCCTATTTTAAAGTTAGTTTGGCCATTCAAATGCGTTTTGATGTCATTTGATGCGAGAAATATGAGTTGTTATTTCAGATTATGTGTGCAGTGGATGTACATGATTTTTACTTTGCTAGTTATTACGAAGATTACTTCAGGAAATTGTGTCTATACAACGTTTTCATTGTTACCAAGGTTGTTGCTAGGGACGCTGCTATCGATATTATTTCTGTTATGTTGTGTAACTGTTTAATGTTGTTATCTTTATTGCTACCCCCTTCCCCGTAAATGTACTGTATAGTGTTGGTCCACAGCGCAAACGTATTAGTTACAATCCGCATCTAAAATGGTGGCATACACGTTATTTCCCCCTGTGCAATTCCAGTCTCACATGTCACATCTTACATCATATCGTCATAAACAGATACCGGAAACAGACCGAAAACACTTTATTCCGAGTGTGCTTGCTTTTCTCTTTGGAGGTCATCACATAACGGCATTGTAATACACGGTTCGGCTGCATTAAATGTTACATATCTCCTGTAATTCTCTATTTATAGAGCCCTGATGAGAAGACTTCTAGACAAACATGAGGAACTGCCGCCAACACTGAAAACGTGACGTGGATCATAAATATATCAGCAATTAAACAACATCTTACATTTATTTTCACACAATACATCTCCTCACAGTATCGACACTAATTCGGCTGACTTTTATATTTGATCCAATTGGTAGATAGGCTGTATTTACACCATAAACGTGCACTCCTGATATAAAGGGACACCTAGTGGTTAAAGCATGTTATTGAATTTCATTATTTTTACTATTAGATATTAATAGGATCCCTATAAATTATATTCATTACTCGTTATTCTCTAATAATAGTAAATTAAAGACTGTATATAATGACTATTTTGCACATCCCTTTCAAGATTTCAAGATTTTCTAAGGTTTATTGATATATGGGGTCACAAAAAAAGCAAACGGTGTAGTTATGCAATGAATGAAATACTTTGTATATACCTCCAGCAATGTTAACTCTGTTGAAGCACTTATTTTAACTGATATTATACATATGTATTATACTCTTATATAAGATGTATGTAGATCACTGGTTCTCAACGGGGGCGGTACCGCCCCCCAGGGGGCGTTCAGAGAACATCGGGGGGCGCTGGAAGCAATATTTTTGAAAGGGGGGCGTTGAGGTGTTCTTGGGGGGCGTTCACGCATAATGTCTTTTTGTCATGAAAAACGCTGGCCACAGCGTCTTTTCCTGTACAAAAAGCAGCTGTCAGCATCTTTTGTTGCTATAGGAAACCACAACTCTGCTTGCGATTGGTCAGCTGTCAGCAGTGTTATTACGGGTACGTTCGTAAATGCACGAACGGTCAGTCCGCTCGGACAACGCGTCTGTTCCGCCAGAGCACCCAGCTGTGAGCGCTCAGAGCGCAGCGCTCTGGACTGTGGAACGGGGACGCTCGGAGCGCTCTGAGCAAATTTACAAACGTACCCTACAAAAAGCAGCCGGGAGCGGACCGGAAGTCGTTGTAATTTTGGGATCGCGACTGTTAATAATCTGTGTCACTTTGTTAAATTTTGATATGTTTTGATATGACAAATTCCACTAACAGATTCGAACTAAGTGGTCAGTTTATGAAAATAATACCCGTTTCTATGTCTGCTACGACATGGAAGAGCTGGCTAGCCAGGCTGCTCCACACAGAGCTCTGTTTGTTCAAAATTACAACGACTTCCGGTCCGCTCCCGGCACGATGTCTTGTCATGTCACCAGCTAGCCCTCTAGCGTTTGCCGCCATATCGTGACACTACCCCCCCCCCCCCTAAATATTAGCATCATAAAACAACAAAAATCATATCACATCAGCAAAATGGCCGCGAAAAAGATAAAATGCAGACAGTACTCTATTGAATATCTTAGCTATGGCTTCATACCGTCTCCTACCAATGTACAACTCCCAATGTGTTTACTTTGCGAACATGTATTTTCCAATGAGGGAATGAAACCCTCACGTTTAAAGGAGCACCTTACCAAGATCCACCCGGATAAGGCAGATAAGGAGCGTCCGTTCTTCCAGGCCCTCAAAGAGAAACATGGTAGGAGCACCATCAGCAGTCTCTTCGCTAGGAAGACCACCCAGACTCACAGCGTGCTAATAGCGTCATATAACATCTCCTTGCTAATAGCCAAATGTGGGCAGCCGTTCACAATCGGAGAGAAGTTGGTACTCCCTGCCATCAAAGAGGTCATATCTACTGTGATGGAGCGTGATCCCACACAGGTGCTGAAATCCATCCCACTCAGTAATGACACCGTAGCATGCAGGATTTATGAAATGGGCGCTGATACAGAGGAGCAGCTGTGTGCCATCCTGCGGGAAACTCCATTCAGCCTTCAGCTGGATGAGACAACCACTTCTGACAACAATGTTCTGTTGATGGCCTATGTCCGCTATAGCACCTCCAACAGTCAGGAGATGGCTGAGGAATTTTTATTTTTCAAATATCTGGTCACAGACACCAAGGGCCAGACCATTTTTAATGCACTGGATGCTTATCTACAGGAGAAGTCAATCCCGATCAACAACATCCTCGCATGTGCTACTGACGGTGCCCCTTCCATGGTTGGCAGGTACCGTGGCTTCACCACTCTGCTGAAGGAGCAGGTCCCGCATGTCCTCACAGTCCACTGTGTCTTGCACCGCCACAACCTTGTGGCCAAATCTAAAAGTTCACCTCTCCACGAGTCTCTCAATGTTGCAGTAAAGGCAATAAACAAAATAAAAGCCCACGCCCTGAATAACAGATTGTTCCGACAGCTGTGTCAGGAAAATGATGAGACCTTTGAGCGTCTTCTTCTCCACACTAATGTCCGCTGGCTCTCAAAAGGAAACTGCCTTGCTCGTTTTTGTGAGCTGTTTGACAGCATCGTGGAGTTCCTGGAGGAGGTGGATGCAGCTCTCGGGGAACAGGTGTCATCCCGCTGCGACATCATGTACCTCGCAGACTTCTTTGGCAAAATGAATGAAGTCACGCTGAAGCTCCAAGGAAAAGGAGTTACTCTGATCCAGAGCAAGGCGGTCATCCACAGTCTCACCTCCAGGCTGGATCTATACTGGCAGAGCATAGGCAGGAGGCAGTTTGCTCATTTCCCACTGTTGACCAAGGTGATCTAGCCTAGGCTACTAAATAATGATAATAATAAATAATACATGTAATAAATGTAGGCTACTCTATGCAACACTATATTTGTGTTCCTGGTTAGTATAAATAACTTATGTTCTGAATGTATTATGAGAATAAAGAAACATCAATTGGTGGTCCTAGATAACAAACTGTCCTTCACTGCAAACATCGCTGCTACAACCCGCTGCTGCAGATACACGCTTTACAACATCAGGAGGATACGTCCCCAGCTGACCCAGACATCAGCGCAGATTCTGGTCCAGGCTCTCGTCATCTCACGCCTAGACTACTGCAACTCCCTCCTGGCTGGTCTACCTGCATGTGCCATCCGACCTCTGCAGCTCATCCAGAATGCAGCGGCTCGTCTGGTCTTCAACCTTCCCAAATTCTCCCACACCACACCGCTCCTCCGCTCCCTTCACTGGCTTCCAGTAACTGCTAGAATCCACTTCAAGACACTGGTACTTGCGTACCATGCTGCGAATGGATCTGGCCCTTCCTACATCCAGGACATGGTTAAACCGTACACCCCAGCACGTGCACTCCGCTCTGCATCAGCCAAACAGCTCGCTGCACCCGCACTGCGAGGGGGACCCAAGTTCCCGTCAGCAAAAACACGTGGGTTTGCTATCCTGGCTCCAAAATGGTGGAATGAGCTCCCCATTGTAATCAGGACAGCAGATAGCTTACACATCTTCCGACGCAAACTGAAAACTCATCTCTTTAGACTCCACTTCGAGCGATAGAATTACTAACAAAGCACTTATATACTAATAAAGGGCTGGCTTTCTAAATGCCAGTTGAGTAGCACTTGAAATGTTTGGCTCTATGAAACCTGATGTACTTATATGATTCTGTTTTCTTAAAGGTTGTATCTTCCTGGTCGAATGCACTTATTGTAAGTCGCTTTGGATAAAAGCGTCAGCTAAATGCAATGTAATGTAATGTAATCGATTAGTAAACTAATTAGCAATAAAATAACCAGTTTAAAATCGGATGGTAACATTCTGCACCGATAACAATTTCCTGGTTATACTCATTGCAGGTGTCTGAGGCTCTTACCGATGAGCGCCTCCTCATTTACACAGACCACCTGAGGATGGTGAATGCTGACTTGAAGATCCGCTTCAGAGATCTTTTGGACCTCGATGCTCCCACCTGGCTGGTGCAGCCCTTTCAGGCGGACGTGGCGGAATGCGAGCCAGCAATACAGGAGCATCTCATCGACATCCAGAGTGACGATGAGGCCCAGGCTATTTTCCGCACCTCTGGCTGGGGCAACATGTGGGTCAAATACTCTCAGCGTTACCCGGCTCTCTGGGAAAAAGCGAGGCTGCTTCTTCTGGCTTTCCCAACCACATACCTCGTGGAGCAGGGATTCAGCCAGGTCCTCCACATGCAGTCCAAGTACCGCAATCGCTTGAACTTGACGGCCTCAGGTGCACTGCGACTGAAACTAAGTTCTCTGCAACCCGCAGTGAAGAAACTGGCGGAGAACCACCAAGCGCAGGGCTCACACTAAACTTCCCCCCCCCGCAATTTGGCGAAATGCAACACCTTTCCGACCTGTTAGTTCTGTAGGCCTAATGTACACTTTTGTAGCCTACTGTTTGTTCTGCACTGGACATGTGTGAAATTGCTGCTGTTCTGTAGCAGTCTGTTTGTATTCTCTGCTCTTGTCTGAGTTTGTTTCACTCATAAATAACATTTTTATTCACATTCACATGGCTTTTCTGCTCTCTGGTAAACTAATGATAATGATATTCCAACTGCCCAGTTAAATCAAATCTATTATTTGGCATTCAGTGACATCCTTTTTAAATGATATAACACAGAATATTAGTCAACATTAATAGTCAGGGAAAAAAATAAGTCTACTTTTTTTGATGGGGGGCGGTAAGAGACCTGGATAATGGACAGGGGGGCGCTGGCCCAAAAAAGGTTGAGAACCCCTGATGTAGATAGTATAAGAAATGTGCCGAATATGACAGTTTAATGGTGGAGGTATACACAAATATTGATAGATGTCTTGTGATGCACTGTTGAGGAACCTGCGACCCACGTTTTTCATCTCCGGTCTTGTCAGGTATTGAACAATCAATCAATAAATAACACAAAATTATTAAATATGATTCATAGAATTTGTGTGATCACACTAAATGATTTACAAATAAACACCAGTGCATATTTACAACTGTTACACATGCTGATGTAACGCAACTGTTTCCAACTTGGGATCAATAAAGTATATCTTATCTTAAGATGATCGATGGCTACTGCCATATTTGCAAAATGTGCCTCTGAACCTTAACAAGTGCATGTTTCAGGCTTATCAATTAACAACAGGAGGGGTCACAAACATAAGACCAGCTGTTAAATAAAGCTCTTCTGACCTTAGCTGTCATGTGGGTATATATTAATGCTGCCCATTATGGGCACAAGCAATTTTCACCCATTTATTAATTATATGTTTTAAATTTGAGTGTTTCCTATCCCCTAAACTAAATGTACACAGTTTAATACTGTCAACTTCTTATTATGGGAAATATGAAAACGTCTTTTAAAACTACAACTCCCAGTAGAGACGTACCATAGATAGAGAACATGTTGCGAAACACAATAGCCAGCATGTGTAGTTCTGGGGACGGAGTGGGGGAGGGGGGGACGAGGGGACGGGGTGGACCCGTTCAAATCCAGTTTTGGACAGTCTGCCGTGGTTCCATCCCATTTCAAGTGCTGTTCGGCACTCGGCGTAACCCTCGGAGCACACTCTCCAATCACAGAGCTTGAGGACTATCACAGGGTTTGTCAAGCGAAGCGGAGAGAATACTTACTTCCGGGTGTAATATTCTGTAAAGCAAATGAGCTGCTCCAACCTTCGGTCCTGACGGACTCCAACTTGTGTTTATTAATCAAACAAATAATTAAACACAAGGATAATGATGTGTTATTGTTGAGTAAATTAAGAATTGCACAGGGGAAAATAACGTATCTATTGTGGTGATTGACATTATTTACCCACGGATCTTTGGGTTAGGGTATTGTTCTGCAAGGACATTTTAGTGAGCCGGACTTCCTGTCTCCGCCGGTCTGGTTTTGAGATGCTAAATAAAACTTTATCTTGTACCTTTGAAACCCCGCCTCTGACTCCCATCTCTCGGCACCACAGTATGCCACAATTTTAGATGCGGATTTTGTTAAACTAATACGTTTGCGCTGTGGACCAACACTATACATTGACGGGGAAGGGGGCAGCAATAAAGATAACACCATTTTACACAACATAACAGAAATAATATCGATAGCAGTGTCCCTAGCAACCACCTTGGTAACAATGAAGACGTTGTATAGACACAATTTCCTGAAGTAATCTTCGTAATAACAAGCAAATTAAAGATCATGTACATCAACTGCACACATAATCTGAAATAACAACAACAATATTTCTCGCATCGAATGACATCAAAACGCATTTTAATGGCCAAACTAACTTTAAAATAGGCATTTTACACCGAGAATAAAACGAAGTTCGGCCATGTTTTTTTTTTCTGCAGGGAGAAATGTGAAGATCACGTGACATAGAAGCCGGCCATTGGAATGAATGGTGAAAAAAAACGTAGGAATCTTACAATTTCATAGGCGTTTTTGGAGAAATACTACGTCCTACGTTGTGGACCAACGTAGTTATTACACGTTTTTTTTATGAGACTGGGTTTCAAACGCAGCTAGCCAGGGCAGTGGACAGATGCAACATGGAGAGGAGGGTTCGGGCGGAGAGAGAGAGAGAGAGAGAGATTAGGCACATTTCCATTATTAATACAAATCCAGAAACAATCAATTAAATATTGGCTAAATCTAAAAGAAAGTGACCCCCACTCCTATCACCACAAAGCCCTGCAGCATCAAGAGATGAACAAGTATGATGAGTCCCCTCTCTCAGCTGGTCATGACTCTCTGTTCACAAACCGGTTCACACTGTTCTGCCTCAGGCCCAGTCTGAGCCCACAACTATTAGAGTCAACCAGATTATAACAAAACACACAAAAAATGACGTCACTTATTGGAACACTAAATCCCAAACACAAAGTAAAATGCAATGCTATCTGGCCCAAAAGAGACAGTACACTGGCAGCCTACCTGACCACAGTGACTGATGTTAAACACAGGACGATGTTGACAAAGTACAGACTGAGTGCTCACAACCTGGCCATAGAAACAGGTACACACACACACACAGAGAGAGAGAGAGAGAGAGAGAGAGAGAGAGAGAGAGAGAGCGAGAGAGAGCGAGAGAGAGATAGCAGGACATCCCATCTAGTCACTCAGAAAAAATCAGGACATTCTGATGTACAGTTTCAAAATAAAAGACCTTTGAAGTCTCATATATGAGCTATCATCCCTGTCCCCAAAGGTCTTTTATTTTGAAACTTTACATCAGAATGTCCTGATTTTTTCTGAGTGACTACATGGGGTGTCCTGCTATCACCCTGGAGTGAGATGGATCTATGATACGGGACAGTTTTTGTTTTATTCTCATCTAAAAACAGGGATGATAGCTCATATATGAGACTTCAAAGGTCTTTTATTTTGAAACTGTACATCAGAATGTCCTGATTTTTTCTGAGTGACTAGATGGGGTGTCCTGCTATCAACCTGGAGTTAGATGGATCTATGATACTGGACAGTTTTTGTTTTATTCTCATCTAAAAACATGGATGATAACTCATACAATAGAGATTTCAAAGGTATTTTATTTTGAAACTGTACATCAGAATGTCCTGATTTTTTCTGAATGACTAGATGGGATGTCCTGCTATCACCCTGAAGTGAAATGAGTCTTTGATACTGGACCGTTTTTGTTTTATTCTCATCTAAACGGAGAGGGAGGATTTTTTTTTACTCTACCGTAATGCATAGGATATTCGCGCACCGCAATATCACGTGAGGGCTGGCTTGACTAGGTTTTTCCGAGTGGAGGCTGGCTTGACCGCAGTCTAAACTAGAGAGAGAATCGCTGTCAAGGGAGCTACAACTACAACAAGATGAACATATTTGACCGTGATTTAATTGTAATACATGTTTCAAAATGATGCCAAAGTAACAACATACTGATACCGGATAGTAAAAACCATGAATTAAGGCTTTGACAAGTCTGCAGACAGACGGCAGGCGAAAAACCTTTTAAAATGCGTGTTTTCTAATGGAGATTTGGCTAAGCTAACGTTCTAAATGCTCCGACCGTCCACACTCACAACAACGGCCTATACAGACATAAATAAACCAGCGGCTGTATTCGCCATGACACAGACAGTATGTGGTTTGTACTTGTTTAACTTTTGTCTAGTTTCTGAACAGATATGAAGAGCTGTGAGCTCTGAGTGCTAAGAGCTAACGGCTGTGTTGTTTTTCTGGGAAGCTCATTGAAGATGATGTCACGGCTACGCCTACACTGCATTACTATAGATACTGCGCCAGTTCCTCACGAGTCTAAAAAACAACTCACGTCAACGCACGTAAGCAACGTGGGCGCCAACGTGGGCGCCAACGTGAGCGCTCTCGTGGCCAAAATATTTGACGGCGCTGATTGGCTGAAATTATGTTTAGGCGACACAGTTCACTATTGAGACTTTTGCAACATGCTGGTTGCTGCTGTTTGGCTCGGGGGCAGCGCCCCGTAATGATAAACTAATGCCAAGGGCAAGGCCAGGAAGGAAACATGTGACTTATCAGTAACTTTAGACATCGTAACACAATTTTAAACAAGATTTGATTGTAGATTATACATTTTACTGATACCAATTGTATGATATTTACCTTGTTCATTAAAAATAAAAAATATAAAATATATATATTTTTGAAATATATATAGCCTATTCTTTAATTTAATATTTTTTTAAATATATTTTTTTGTATGTGGGAAGACCTTTTGGGCCGGCCGCCACTGGGTGTAGCTGTATTAAAGTCCGAGTGGAAACAGCCGCGAGTAAATCTGATGTTGTCAGAAATCGGGAGGAATGCGGGAGAAATATGACCCCGGGAGGAAACTGGGAGAGGGCAATTAAATCGGGAGTCTCCCGCGAAAATCGGGAGGGTTGGCAAGTATTACACACACACACACGCACACGCACACACACACACACACACACACACACACACACACACACACACACACACACACACACACACACACACACACACACACACACACACACACACACACACACACACACACGCGCACACACACACACACACACACACACACACACACACACACACACACACACACACACACACACAATGTTCGTATTTAGTTTCCTCTCCTCAATTTAAATGGGAATTAAATAATTTGAGTGTTCCCAAAGCACCAGTGTTCTGCAGTTTGTGTGGGTCTACTGTTGCACAGTTTTGGAAGATTCTTAGCTAACCACACTGAAGATTATGGATTATCTCATATTTTGAAACCTCAATTTGTCCTCTCCCCCCCACCCCCCCCCCCCCCCCTCTAAAATCACCAGAAGTCATAATTTAAGGGGTCATTTCACAAAAATGTCTTCCGCCCTAGTATGGTTTGGTCACCATAGCCCCACCAAAAATATTTTCCACCAGCCGCCACTGCACGTTCTCTTTCGGCTGATCTTCCTCTTGTGTTGAAGTGCAGCCTCTAAGTCTAGACCTTGGCGAGACCCTATCCCCACCCTGGCTATGAATCCTGGTGAGCTGACAAGTCTGCTTGTCATGTCAGCTGATAGTATCTCCCTGCCTGCTCACCCCCGAGGGGAGTGCACTGCTGTATGTAATGGCCACAAACTGTCAGAAACAGATTTGAACATTCTTTCAGCCTAATAATTATTGACCCAGGCTTATATCTTCCATGTAGACTGGAGGAAACAGACATTGGTGTTTCGTGGGAATATGATTGCTTGAACGATATTATTAAAGTATTAGGTAGTAAGGTACAGGTCAAAGTCCAAGCAAATCCTTAGAAAAGAAGGGTATTATGTGCAGCCCCCCACAGGTTGCAGTGGATGCACCTTCCAAATGTCAAGAACAAATCATTTAAATCACTGATCCTCGCCCCTAAGAAGAGACACATTTCATCATTCAAGTTATCGGAACACACTGGTTGACTTTTTACATTTTGGAAATTAATTTTTGAATTGTTGCCAAATCTAACTTGTTAGTGAAGCCCCCGTCTTCAATGTGTATCATCTGTGTTTATTGTCTTCAGTTTAATTATTATAAAAGATGACTGGGTATTTCTACCTTTCATATTATCTTACAACACTTTTTGATGAACAAGTCATGTTTAAAGCAGTGGTGTCTACACTCTAGTTTAGAGAGACATTTATGTGACTATTCGATATCAATAAAGAATTTTAACAGAAAAGTTGGATTACGCTGTGTTGTTTAGTCAACAAACATTCATTTGATGTTTTCTTTTTGTTTCTCAGTGTACATGTTGTTGGTGAGGTGAGACGAGACGACGTGGTGTAAGCCAATTAAAACCCCTGTGTTGACATAATAGAAGTGAGATGACATATTTGATGTTTGAATTAGTCCAGCGGGGTATTTTACAAGATGTTGGTTCCATACAGTTACCTCCGATGGCATAGAAGCAACACAAACAAAGTCCCGCTTAAAGGAGTCGTTCAGTGTGTTAATGAGGCTCTGCAACACACAGCACAGCATTGCAGTGATGCTGACGCCGTTTAATGTTGGGTTATATAGCTGGGGGGGTGTTTTAGAAAAAAGGTTTGTTATATATTTTACATCACAACAGTGATAAATATATCAAATGTTTTAAAAAAAAAAAGGTAACAAATCTGTTGTCAAACCCTGTTGCAGAACTATAATATATACATATTATTTAGTTTATCAAAGTATTTCAGACAGTGTGATTTAGGTATTTTATTATAATTACTGTCTACTTGACTGTCTACTGAACTTAATTTTTGCTCTCAAAAACTAGCATTGTTTTTGCTTTGAAATAAAGACACAATGAATGAAAAAGATAAAGGAAATAAAACACACTCTGCAAACTCTGGGGAAGAGACAATACGGAAGTGCCACACACTGCAGTTCATACACTGAACAAAAATATAAACGCAACACTTTTGTTTTTGCTCCCATTTTTCATGAGATGAATTCAAAGATCTACAACATTTTCTACATACACAAAATAACCATTTCTCTCAAATATTGTTCACAAATCTGAAAAAATCTGTGATAGTGAGCACTTCTCCTTTGCCGAGATAATCCATCCCACCTCAAAGGTGTGGCATATCAAGATGCTGATTAGACAGCATGATTATTGCACAGGTGTGCCTGATGCTGGCCACAATAAAAGGCCACTCTGAAACGTGCATTTTTGCTTTATTGGGGGGGTCTGGGGGGGGTCTGAAAACCAGTCAGTATCTGGTGTGAGGGTTAGGGTTAGGGTTCGGGTAATGTTGTGAATCGAGTGGCCTGTGTTCGTCGTCCATAACATACGCCTGCCCATACCATAACCCCACCACCACCATGGGCCACTCGATTCACAACATTACCCTAACTCTAACCCTAACCCTAATCCTAACCCTGACACCAGATACTGACTGGTTTTCGGACCCCCCCAGACCCCCCCAATAAAGCAAAAATAATATATAATAATATAATATATATATATATATAATATAATAATCATGCTGTCTAATCAGCATCTTGATATGCCACACCTGTGAGGTGGGATGGATTATCTCGGCAAAGGAGAAGTGCTCACTATCACAGATTTTTTCAGATTTGTGAACAATATTTGAGAGAAATGGTTATTTTGTGTATGTAGAAAATGTTTTAGATCTTTGAGTTCATCTCATGAAAAATGGGAGCAAAAACAAAAGTGTTGCGTTTACATTTTTGTTCAGTGTATATTAGCCGATAGGCGATGACTGCAGAAAGGAGCAATTTACATAGACCCCCATGTTAAAGTGCCCAGTTTTACAGCCAAAATAAACATGTTTCTACTCCTGGATGCAGTAAATATTATTATGGATATAGTTAGATTCCACCTTCATGATTATGAATCTGTGAGTGAATTGTTTTCTAACGCAAACCTTTTATTTATATTAGGTCTTAACGTGTTTGCATAAATTAGGGCGTGGTCACATTGAATGACAGCTCTGTCAAGTGACTGCTGCTGCTAGCTTCTTGTCTCTCTACTTGCTGCTCCGTGAAGCTACAGGGACTCTACCTGCTCAGTTCAGCCAGGGAACACAACTCGACCCCGGCCAGTAAAATAAAAAGGACCCTGACTCGGACAATACACAATACAACATGTTCAACAGAAGATAATCAGTTATATTGTTTGTACACATGGTACTTTACATATATATATGTTTGTTTAAAGTGTCCAGGTGATGCAGACAGGCTGGACCAGAGAGTGAGAGACAGAACTGGACTCCTCATAGCAGTGAACTTCAGCACAGGTATAAAGACTCTTTTTTTCATACTGTACAAAGAATCAAGAAAGATATTGGTTTAAATTAATGAAGTATTGACTTTAATACACTGATATACATTCCATTAAACAATACTAAATATTAGATCACCTACACATCAGTGAAGTTGAGGGGTTTTTCCATGCAAAAAGTTACATTTAGATGTTAACAAGCAATATGATTTTGTCAGCTTTCTAATTTAATGTATTGAAGGCAAAGATATTTAACACATAGTGAGAACTGCTACTATTTATCTCTCAATATTGTCTGTAAAAACGTGGTAAAAGTTATTCTTTCAATGAGACAACAGAGCAAGCTTCTACAGTTGCACTACGTTTTGATAACAGTTAAATATTATTTTGATAATAACATATATTTCAATGTTGATGAACTTCATACTTTTCATTCATAATCTGATTGTCTTTGTCGCTCACTGCTGAAATAAAAAAAACATTACAGATACAAAATAATTATATCTACTGCCCCTAAACACACAAACACACCGCTTTCATAAATAACCCACTTGTTCTGCAGTAATATGTTTTATGTTTCCTGTAATTTTTGTTAGGAAAGGACATGCCTGAAAGACACAACATGTTCTCCTTCTTCTCTGAGGGTCAAGAAGAACATCCAAGAGGAACATTAAAAGCTGATGTTATGAGATTTTAAGACCAGTACAGGACATTCACTAAGAAACTACTTTTAACACAGTCAGCTGAACGAATGCAGCTATTTCCACATCTACACTCCATCAGCTGATTATTTCTATTTGCCTCACTTTATGAGCTTCTCATCACTTGTGCCTTGTACTGCAGAGTTTGCAACGTCACAAATAAATGGGGCCAATCTTCAGTCAGATGTGAATGTGTAATCTAACATTTTCAGTAAGAATAATGGACGAAAGGAGTGCAAATACAAATACAATGTATTGAAATGTGAACCAAAAGTTAATCAAACATGCTTTAAATAAAAAGCACATATGGACAGAAGGTGTAAACCTATTAAATGTATAAGTAAACACATTTAGTCAAATAAAGTGACAGACTAGGCCTGTGCAGTTGGTATCAGCTTTGCCCAGCATGGGCTCCTCAATCAGACCTGGGGCCTCATCTCATTTATAAAAGGGATATACGCTCAAAAAATGGCGTACGCCAGTTTCTACGCAATGTTTGCGATTTATAAAATACTAACTTAACGGGAAAATGTGCACGCAAACTCTAACCCATGCGTACGCACTAAGCACAAAAACGGGAGTGACGAGAAACTGCGACACCGTTGGCAGAAGGAAGAATGGAGAGACACATGTGGAAGTTAATACATTAGTTGTATTTCCTTTACCTGGGGTATATAGAGTTGCTGCGGGGGGGGGGGGGCTGATCGAGCTGGGACAAAAACCACCAAATACAAAACATAATTCAGATCCAGTCGTCATGACTCCACTCTGGAAGGATTCCCCGATCATTTCTTACAGTTTCTCATCAAGGAGGTGTCTCCTGTCCCCGGTACAAACACACTGCCTGAGGAAGGCTATGTGTATTTATTTTGTCATTAACCTTTTTCGGACCACTTATTTATTTATTTTGGTGACGATTCGACCTCCATGCTGCTACTCTGGTTCAAACTGCATCCACCAAACAATATGATTTATCTCGACCTCCCCAAAATAACCAAAATCTGACACGGTGTGAGATGTCTTTTTTAGCTGTTCTGTTGTCATTTCCTGCGATCTTCTTCAGGTAGTCAATCAAAATGAATGAATGAATGGGCGTTTCTTTGACTATTTATAGGCAAATGTGGGCACTACGTGAAGCCCGCAAAAGCTGCACCGCATTTCGAGTCGATTGTGATTTATAAAGGGAAACCGTCGTAGGAAGTGCCGTACGCACTTTCCACGCCGGTATGCAATGTTTGGTGAATCGGAAAATGTCGGAACATTTATGTACCTATTTTTTGGATTTCTACTACGTAAGTAACCTTCCCACGTGAATCCTACGCACGGCGTTATAAATGAGGCCCCTGGTCCTCCTCGCTGAGGAAAAACCCTCACTCCTCTCCAAACCAACTGATACGATGGCCTCGTAAAAACTCAGATGCTCAATTCCGTTGCTTGGTAATATTCTTTATTGTAAAGAAACCAAAGCTATCAATAATGACTACTAGGCTCTACTAGGATTCTCCATAGAATCACTAGGTTCTACTAGGAAATGTAACATGGATCTCTAGCAAACAGGAATGGAGATAACGACATCACAAGACGAACCAACACCAGACAAAGGGAGAGAAGGACTAAATATACACATTAGGAAATGGGGCACAGGTGGACACAATCAGGGGCGGGAACAACAATCAGTCTAGCAGGTGCAACACGGACAGGAAGTGCCGACACCTGGAGAGAGAGAGTAGAGTAATTAACGTCAAAAGACAGATAGACACTAAAAACACAACGACTCCAGACGTCCCTGAAGCCTGAGACCATAGTCTGTCAAAATCCGTGATTAGGGACTTGTCGACAATGAAGCTGCCCGGGATCCAGCATCTTTCCTCTGGTCAATACCCTACCCAGTCGACCAGGAACTGTCTCCCTCTACCCCGCTTTCTTTCTGACAGTATTTTTTCCACTGTATAGACGATACCTCCGTCGATGACCCGGGGAGGTGGAGGTGGTGTGGAGGGGGGAACAAGTCTGCTCTCTCTCTTTTGAAATGGGAAATGGACCAACGAACCGGGGAGCCAGTTTCCTGGAGGCGACATGAAGAGGAAGATCCTTGGTGGACAACCACACTCGATGACCGACCTTGTATCTAGGAGATGGACGTCGTTTTCGGTCAGCCAAACTCTTCATGCGGGTCGCACTTCTCTGCAGCATCTGGCGAACTCCCTTCCATACCCAGCGACAGCGGCGAACCTGAGCATGTGCTGATGGTACGATAACTTCCTGCTCGAGCTCCGGGAACAATGGAGGCTGGTATCCATGGACACATTGGAAAGGAGAGATTCCGGTGGCTGATGTGGGTAAGGTATTGTGTGCATACTCAACCCAAATCAGATGTTTGCTCCAGGTGGTAGGTTTTTTCTTGATTCATCCTCTCCGCTTGGCCGTTTGACTGGGGATGGTATCCGGACGTCAGGCTCACAGTGGCTTGGATCAGGCGACAAAACTCCCTCCAGAAACGTGAAACGAATTGTGGGCCTCGGTCTGAAACGACATCGTTTGGGAAACCATGGATACGAAAAACAGGGGACAACATGGCCTGTGCTGTTTCTCTGGCAGTAGGCAATTTGGACATGGGGATGAGATATACCATCTTGGAAAAACGATCAATGACTGTGAATACTGTGGTGTAACCTGCCGAAGGTGGAAATCCTGTCACAAAGTCCAAAGCAATGTGCGACCATGGTCTGTTGGGAATGGGCAGAGGTTGGAGAAGACCTGCCGCAGCTTGACGAGACGTCTTGTTCCTAGCACACACAGGACATCCTGCCACATATTTTGCCACATCCTTCCACATAGCAGGCCACCACTATCTGTGTTTCACCATAAAGAGGGTCCTCTTGGTTCCAGGATGGCAGGAAAGAACAGATGTATTGGCCCAATGAATCACCTGAGAACGAAGTGTCCCTAGAACAAACAGGCGATTCTGAGGCCAACCACTAGGGACAGGACTCTCCTCATTAGCCTATTTAACCTTTAGTTCAATGGGCCAGGTCACACTCCCGATCACCCGGTCTGGCCGCAGAATGGGTTCCGGAGTCTTGGGAACTGGTTCAGGATCAAACATTCTGGAGAGAGTGTCCGGTTTTCCGTTCTGTGAACCAGGTCGATAAGATAGCGTGAAGCTAAATCTATTAAAGAATAAAGCCCATCTGGCTTGTCTGGAGTTCAAACGCTTTACCCTCCTGATGTACTGTAGGTTTTTGTGATCTGTCCAAACCAGGAAATCCTGCTCCGCTCCCTCCAACCAGTGCCGCCACTCCTCCAAAGCAATCTTCAAAGCTAACAGTTCCAGATTTCCCACGTCGTAATTCCTTTCAGCAGAAGATAGCTTGCGGGAGAGATATGCACACGGATGAAGTTTGTTGTCCCCCGCTGACCTCTGGGACAGTATAGCTCCAACGCCGTCGTTGGAGGCGTCTACTTCCACCACAAAATGTCGGTGGCTATCAGGTAAAGTCAGGATGGGAGCTGTGGTGAACCTCCTCTTCAGTTCCAGGAAAGATTTCTCTGCCTGTGGATTCCACACAAACTGAACATGGGGAGAGGTAAGAGCATGGAGAGGAGAGGCAATAGCACTGAAATTGCATATGAAACGTCTGTAAAAGTTAGCAAACCCAAAAATTGCTGAACTTTCTTTCTTGAGTTTGGCGTTGGCCAATTAGCCACGTCACTGACCTTAGCTGGGTCCATTTCCACCTTGTTAGGGGAAATCACAAAACCCAAAAATGCCACAGAGTTCACATGAAACTCAAATTTATCGGCTTTCACAAACAAATGGTTAGCCAGGAGTCTCTGAAGAACAAAGTGAACATGGTTAACATGAGTATTCTCATCTGGAGAAAAGATGAGAATATCATCGAGATACACAAAACAGAAGACATTCAGGAAATCTCTTAACACATCATTAATGAGAGCTTGAAAAACAGCAGGTACATTACAAAGTCCAAAAGGCATCACCAAATATTCGTAATGTCCCGTAGATTTATTGAAACCTGTTTTCCACTCATACCCCTCCCGGATGCGCACAAGGTGATAAGCATTCCTTAAGTCGAGCTTGGTGAATATCTTAGCTCCCTGTAACAGTTTGAATGCCGTAGAGATTAGTGGAAGGGGATATCTGTTCTTAACTGTGATCTGATTTAGCGGACTGTAATCAATACAGGGCCTCAATGTCCCGTCTTTTTTCCCCACGAAAAAGAAACCTGCCGCTGCTGGGGATGAAGATGTCCGAATCAAACCAGCTTTGAGTGAAGAATCGATATATTCCTTCATGGCCTCCCTTTCTGGCCCAGAAAGTAAGTACAACCGTCCCTTGGGAATAGTAGAGCCCGACAGAAGGTCTATGGGACAATCGTACGGTCTATGGAGTGGCAAAGAAGTAGCTCGTGTTTTATTAAACACCCCCTTGATGTCTAAATAACACACAGGAACTTGAGCCATGTCAGGAAAGTCAGAACGCTTTGAAAAAGTGTCACTGTTATTGCCTGACCCCTGTTTAAAGTTACTAGATCTGTGCAATCTACTCAACCCTGTTTTACTGGTTAAACATGAACGAGAGCACTCAACCCCCCACCCTTTAACCCTTCCTGTCTGCCAGTCAACGTGAGGGTTGTGTTTAACAAGTCAAGGGTACCCCAAGATGAGAGGAAGTTGAGCAGAGTTAAATAAATGAAAACTAATTTCAGTGTTTCCCCTACCATTGTCTTGGCGGGGCGCTGCGCCCTGCCAACGGAGTCTGCCTGAAATTCAAGATGTTTTTTTAATTTTTTGAAATTATTTAAAAATATATATATATATATATATATAGCACCAAATTGCAACTGAAGTAATCTATCTACGGTCACTTTTCACATTGAACATGTGCTCTTTTATTAAATAAACTAAACGCCTATGTTATTTATCCAATGTGCATGTTTCAGTGTCCACAGCCTTGCGTATTCACATTCTCCCTCCTCTCTGTTTCTGAAGGGCGGGGCTCCGCTCCCCCCCCCCCCCACACACACACACGCGAATGCACACACTCACAATCAGAGACAAGAGCGGAGGAAAGAAGGAGAACAACAGCTCTGCTGTCTGCCCGTTTGTGTGTCCCCCCAGTATCAAATTTGTTTATTATTTTTTAACCGCAAGCCGTTATCGTCACGGGAGAAGGACACATACAGCCTGCCCAGGTGGACGCGCGCGAACGCGACAACGAACTTAGTGTGCGCATTCTAAAAATAGCTCACAGATGGTGACTACAGTATTGAATTTGACAGAAAACAACAATCAAACGCCAGCAGAAGAATAGTCTAATGCAGGGATGGGCAAATGGCGGCCCGCGGTCCGCATGCGGCCCCCACCTCCTCTTTTTGTGGCCCTCAGAATAATTTATAAACAACGTAATTAATACAAAAAATATATATATATGTTTTTTTTTCTTTTTTCTTGTAGTACTGATACCGTCCACTAGACTCCTAGTTACGTCGCGAGCTGCGTACATGATTTCAAATACCGCGAAATGATCTGTGACGCATTTTTCTGTATTGTGTTTGTTTCCCGGGGAAACCCTCACAAGAAACATTGGCTGTTGTTATGCCTGCTGTGACGTTAAGTTGCCGCTTGTAATTATGCCTTTACAAGCTTAAAAGTTGTATTTATCATATGAATTTGGCGAAACAAGTTTAATATTCTTAAAACCAAGACTTTGTTTATTTGAAATCAGATGAAAACAAACTGTCACGGACCCTACCGTGTTATCTATGATTACCACGCTTTTCATTCATAATTTCAGCGGGAGGGAGGGGGAGTGGTGCTGAGGAACAGCAGAGTGCGGGCTGACAGGTGTCTGTGTTCACATTCCCCTTATTGTGGAATAAGGGGAATGCAGAGACAGGCTACAAGTGTTTTAGGTTCAAGTTAGACAACTAATATCTGGGTTAGTGTTCATGACTTCATGTTTATGTCATCTTAATGGTTAATCTCAATACACAGACATTTTCCGTGCTTTCCAATAGTTTAAAAATGTTTTATTCCACTGTTTAATAACCTGTTCTTTACAAACATGCCACTTGTAAAAATGAAATAACATTTATGTGAACCGATATTTGTTTAGTGAGCTTATTAGAGGATGTTCCCATTTTTTGGGGATGTTCCCTTTGATTGTAAAATGTCAATGAAGATGTCAGACTTAGTATATTTGTTAATAATTAACACACAACACATGGAATTTTTGTGTGTGTTCCAAGTGAATCTGTGGCCCCCTTGTGGCCATTACATCAATTATGTGGCCCCCACCGCCATCAAAGTTGCCCATCCCTGGTCTAATGAGTTGGGTGAAAAAAAAGACAGGAGATGTGAGTTGGTTTATTCAGTAAATTAGCTCAGGATAATTGGTTGTTCTGTCACTTGTTGATATGAGGCTAATGCAGGATTAGCTAGCTTGATGCTACCGGCATTTAGCGGCAGTGACTCAACAAATTGCCACTTAAAATGTATCGTCAGCAATGTATGACAAGCAGACTGCTTGTTTAATGTTAGACTCACACCAATAGCTCAATATGATCATAACACGATTGCTTTCATATCAGAGATCAGATGAGGTGGAGCTGCCTCCAGCAATAGAGGATGAGGCAGGTATGTTATATGCTGTAGTCAGTGTAACACTGTACTTTATTACTTTTTAATGTACAAATACTTTGTTACTGTACGATATCAATAACAATAATCCACAGCTCCTCTCTCTGCTCCACAGGATAAAAAAAATCTGGGTGCCCCGAAAAAATGTTTCGGGGTACCCGAGCAGCACCCTGCCAAGGCAGTAAACCTAGGGGAAACACTGAATTTGCTCACGATGTTCCTGATCTATGACTAATACCATGGGCTCAGTGCGATGAGTAATAGTACATAAAAGGCGGCCGTCTAAAGCACTGGCCTCTAAGGGCTGATCTAAAAGTACAACCTTTAAGTTTAAACTTTTAGCCAACTCCCAGTCTAACAAGCTCTCATCAGCCCCAGAATCGACTAATGCATCCTGAGTCATAGTATTATCACCAAGTTTGATTTGTACCTGCATTAATTTTCTGACTGGAGAGTCGAAGGAAGTCACTCGGCTCACCAGCGTCTTCCTTCCCACTGATGACCCTGATCTTTGCGGTTGCAGCATAATAGACCGTTCGTGTTGGACTTTTAAAGGTAAGAAGACGTTTAAAGATTTATATTGCGGATATTATCAGCACATCTGAGTCAAATTAACATGTGTATTAAAGGATGTTAGTGGATTATCCCTAAATCAATATATTTAGGGAACGTTTACAGATAACAGATTAGGCTAGGATACCAGATAAAGTTAGCAACACACGTTAACCACGAACAGCCTATTAATCTGTTCTCCTAATGTTATTTCCTTCAACATTGTGGAATTAGAGAAAAGAGGCTTCTTAACGTGCTTTTATCCGGGGTGGAGGGAGTTAAATATACTAGTTAAATATAACATTGGGGCGTGTGATTGTAGTGGGTGGAGGTGGTGGAATGAGGATATCCATCTAGGAGTTCAAGCTAGTATAATATAGCTAACGTTACACAATAATAAGGAAGAGAGCTATTTTTGTGATACATCGCTATTGATATGGATTTAGAGTGCATATTTGAGACTTCCAAACAGTAAACAACAACGTAACTTATGGGTGAGTGTTTTTAGCAGTCATATTATGTCCTTGTGATTCTGTTGATTATTACCTGTCTGTATTATGTTGCAGCTCAGCTGATTTTGAATTGATGGCAAAGGGAGACGGACTTAAGTGAGAGTGAAAACACAAGGTAAGTTTAAAATAGATCAGCAATTTCCCATCCTATAGGTTGCAATATAGATGTATCCAACCCTTTCTCCTGTCTTTGTCTCCCTCTTTCAGCACAAGAACCCCAGGGGGATTCAATGGAGCCTGAAGACCTGCAATGAGACCCTCACCCTGAGCCTGAGTCTCAACTCCCAGAGTTTCGCAAGCCTCGCCCTGTTCCTTATTTTTGATTAAACAGACGTTAAGCTTCCCAATGGTGTGGTCTTTGTTTTGTGAAAAATATAATTATTCATATGTTGTTGTTGCTGTTGTTGTCTTTTGTGATTGTTAAATTGCTCCTGCTGACTTGAGCCAGCCATTCTTTCCTCCTCTCTGTGTCAGTGGGGAAGCCGTACATTTGTACTCCTTTCTCTGAGCGATTGGAGCATCCCCAGGCAGCACAGCAAACCATGGGGGAGACGATATGCCAGGACAACACAGAGGAAAAGGCACAGACAAACTGCATGCATTCTATTCAATGTTTATTGAATTCCATTTATTTACAATGGATGTTCCTAAAACAAAACATTTAACATCATCATGCTGCTGCTGCTAGTCCTTTGACTCATTGTGCTGTCAGTTGACAATCATTGATAGGCACCTGTCGGTCTCCTGTCCTTTCTGAAAGTCATAAAGTCATTAGATGACTAATGTCCTCAATTACCAGGGGATTACTGCGCCATGAATTAAAAAAAATGGTAGAAATGTATCTAATCAGAATTTTGAAACCTTCCTTCCCATCTCTCTAAATATATCTATAAACATTAGGATGTGATGCTCCTGACTACCATACAGGTTTAAGAAGATAATATTTGTTTTAAAGACTTCAAAGCAATAAACAACAGGCTCTTTAACCAAGGCAACAATGTATACAGTATGTTAACAGGTAAGATAGCTGTTCACACTGTCTATTTTCTACTTTTTGTAATGCTATTTTATTTCTATTTAAGATGTTTACATTTTTGATTGTTTGATTCTCGTCTTTTAACTGTCTAATGTACAATGCCTTGTCTTTTGCTGCTGCAGCGTAAACATTTCCCCAATTGGTATCAATAAAGTACTTCTTTTTTTATCTTAATCCTCAAATATTAGCAAATTTTACTTAAAAAAAACAAAACATTGATGTAACTACATACACATATCGATATATTGTATAAATATTGCAAATCAAAACCTTTATTGACCACTATTTACCAAAAATTGCATTTCTATCCTGTTATTTATGCATTCAAATCGTGATTCAAATGGCCCGCCACGAACTTCCGGGGAACTATTGAGTCTCCCTTAACCACGTGACAATCAAGCATTTTGGATTTCCGCTGTCGCAACTCTTCTATCTATATGGCGCTGGTCATACCCCTCTATTTCAGCCCTGTTACTAAAGTCCTTATTCTGGGTCTGGCCCTTTAAATGTAACCGAGCTGCAGGTGGCCACGCCCCTTTGGAGCTGCTGCTGGTCACTCCCCTTTGGAGATTCCGCATGCAAGCCGTCAGCTATGTGAAGAGAAGGCTGTATACCAGCAGAAACTCAGCTAAATGCTGCCGTGATTAAATACCATATTATGTTCCAAACCACATCAAGGATTATTTCTGAAACAGTATGGAGCTCAAATGCTTTTTCTCTCGCGGGTTTACCACAGGGACCGTACTTTTTATATCTGGATTCATACTCTCTCCAGTACAGCGTTAGCTCTGAGTTTTAGCGATGCTCGCTAATGTAAACACAGACCATATTACTTCCAAAACACATCGTGCATTGTTTCTGATACAACAACGTTTCTGATAGTGTTGTGTCCCGTCAAAAACATCCATGACTTAAACAGATAAACGAGGATAAAAGCCACATAGTTGCACATGCAAGGTGAAAACAGAACAGCTGGTAAAAAAAAAACTACAGAGTGTTTGAATGCGTACATTAACAGTTTATGATATCACTGCCCCGTCTAAGACATGACTGGATCTGACTTTAATTGCATTTGAGTGTTTCATCAACTTAACTTGTTGCTTAAAATAATACTTTGACATACAGTATACAATGTAAGTGTTGCACGGCCAGATACGGCTCGAGAAGCTGACAAAGATAAGGAAATATATGATATATTATGATCATGTGATATGATGTGATATGAATGATAAGTAGGAGGAAACGTCTGCGTTTTTCCTGCATACAGCAGTTTAAACTCTATTTCTTTTCTCCTGTAATATGACTTGATAGCTTTAAACTCAGCTCACTGAGCTCTGATTGGTCCGCAGACGGTGCTTTCACTGAGTTGATATCTTATCTGGAAGCTCCGGAGCAGGTTAGGTGTTCAGCATAATGTAGCAGGATAAACTGTTCAGCCCTATCACCACACGGGGCAACCTCTATAAAGAGGGGTCAGTGTCGCTCTAGCTCTTTGGCACGAAGGCCACTTCTGGGTTCCGCTGACGTGCTTTCTCCGCTGGCCCCGGTGAGTTTGCAGTGGCCGCCGTTTGTTGTACACTTAGCATGACAATTAGCCTAAATACTAAATGCATCGCTGTCTGTAGACCCTTGCAGGGATCCTGCAGCCCATGTCTGCTGCCGCTGTAAATTAAGCTCTCCTGCTGTGTGTTTGTCTGAACTTGGCCTGATCGGTCGGTAGACCTTCTACTTGTTTCATTCTTCCTGAATAATCTTAATCTAGTATTATTTTCATAACATCATCAAATGTCTGCTAGGCTCTGCGCTGGAAGCGTGATAAAGAAGGACTGCTGTTTTGCCTCTACGTCTACGTCTGTGCATCCACGACTGCTCTACGTCTACGAGTGTCTTGCCTGCCTGACTGAGTGTTGCCTGGACGGCTGGTCTGCCCTAACGGCTGTGTCTGTCTGCACAGCTGGCTTGCCTGCCCTACTGTGCTTCACCGCTACACTACTGCCTGGCCAACCCAGTCTCATGGCATTTCGTGTTCACCAACACGATTTTTAATCTATTGATTCGTGTTCACCAACATGATTTCCCCCTTTTTTTCGTGTTACACAGCACGATTTTAAAAGCAATGTATTTCTATTGGTAGTCTCACGGCATTACGTGTTATAGGAAGACCGGAAGCTGTGTGGTTCATAAAAGCATGTTCTTACTCAATATCAAGCCACAATTATTGCTTTTATTTTAAATCGTATAATTTCGGACTTTTGTTGCCGTCTGTGAGGAAAATAAATGGGGCTGAGAGCCTCAGGATACTGAAATCTGTATATTTGTAAATCTTTTTTTCCTTCTAAGTTGTTATTCTTTTCAAAATAACACACTGTTATTTACTCACCAATAACACACAATTATCCTTGTTTTTATTTATTTGTTTAATTCCATAATCTCTGGCTTTTTTGGCGTCCGTCAGGGACTAAATTTCAAAATAAAAATAACCGGAAACAGACGTAGGCATTTCGAGCGATTACCCAAGATCCTCAGCTAAGCTCGCCGATTGGATGTTTTAGCCGCAATGCATGCTGGGATTTGGTGTTTATATGATATGAAATCTGGATTTCTTTTTTTTAAATAATAAAATAATACTTAATTCTGTGTGTTCTTGCTTTTCTCTTTGAAAGTCATCACATGACGGCATTGTAATACACTGTTCGGCTGCATTAAATATTACAGATCTGCCGTAGTTCTTTATTTATAGAGCCCTGATGAGAAGACCTTTGGAAAAACTGGAAGAAATGCCGCCGAAACTGAAGACTTGACGTGGATCATAAATATATCAACAATTAAACAACATCTTCAATTTTTCTTCACACAATTCGTCTCCTTGCAGTATCAACACTAATTCGGCTGACTTTTACATTTGATCCAATTGGTGGATAGGTTATATTTACACCATAACGGTGCACAGCTGATATAAAAGGACTTGTAGTTTTTAAAGATATTACTGATTTTCTTTGAATATAAGAATGTAAATATTGAGTCTGAAATAGTATAGCAATATGCTGTAAAATTATGTGAAAGCATGAATACAACTACACATCTTCAGATGTTGTACATACATAAGTGTCCTACACTAATAATACAAAGTTATTATGGCTGTGTGCACCTTGTGTGCACCGCCTAGTGGTTAAAGCATGTTATTGAATTGTTTTTATGTGTTATATTTGATTAAAAATATATTAAGAGTACATACTTTCATAGGGGGAAAGTAGAAGGTCTGTGATAGAAATATAGAATATAAAAAATCAAGAAGATACTGTAAGTGATCTCTACAATAAAACAGTTTAGTGCTGGATGTACAAAGATATTAATATGAGGATGTGCAAAACAGAAAAACGAATTAACCTTTATTCAAACATTAAATAATACTTTAGATTAAGGTCTTCTTTTAAATAAGAAAAAAGCTTTGGGGGTATCTACAGATAAATATTAAGCCTGACAAAGTACTTAACGTCTAATATATTGCTTTCCTGCAATGTTGACTATGTGGAAGCACTTATTTTAACTGATATTATACATATGAATTATACTCTTATGTATGTAGATAGTATAAGAAATGTGCAGAATATGACAGTTTAATGGTGGTGGTACCATGGTGGTACACACATATTGATAGATGTCTTGTAATGCGCTGTTGAGGAACCTGTGACCCAAGTTTTTAATTCATTGCATACACAGTTGTGTATTATGATATGTCAATAAACCTTTGAAAATCTTGAAATCTTGAAAGGGATGTGCAAAATAGCCATTATACAGTCTTTAATTAACTATTAGTAGAGAATAACGACTAATGAATATACCTTATTACTCGTTTCCATTCATGTCAATTGCAGATAAATGTTTAGTCTTCTCAAGCACCAACTATCAAATATCTCTCCTGATTGTTGGCACTTGACAATCACCTTCCCTGAATTTTACTCAGGTGTAACTAAAGTCTGCTTTAAGGGTTGTTTATATTTCACATCATTAATCAGAATCTGCAAAGTAACTCAAATAAATGTAGTGGAGTAAAAATACCAGGTTAACCTCTGAATTGTAGTGGAGTAGAATTACAAAGTAACAATGAGCTGTCATGTGGGTATATATTAATGCTGCGCATTATGGACACAAGCGATTTTCACCCATTTATTAATTATATGTTTTACATTTGATAACACCAATGTGTTTAATACTGGCAACTTCTAATTGTGGGGAAAACGAAAACGTTCAGTCGAGACGTCCCATAGCATGTGTAGTCCTGGGGGGGCGTTCGATTCCAGTTTTGGATAGTCTGGCGTGGTTTCGTTCCATTTCAAACAGCTGTTTGACGCTCGGCGTAACCTTGGCGCACTGCCATTCCAACATCCAATCCCAGAGCTTGAAGATTAATCACGGGGACTGTAGTCCTAAACGATAGCTTGGGATTATGGGTAGTGTAGTGTCTTCGGCCATCCTGAACTCGAAATGCGTACATCTGTTTCCGGTTATTTTTATTTTGAAATTCAGTTCCTGACGGACGCCAAAAAAAACAGAGATTATGGAATTAAACAAATAAATAAAAACAAGGATAATTGTGTGTTATTGGTGAGTAAATAACAGTGTGTTATTTTGAAAAGAATAACGAATTAGAAGGAAAAAAAGATTTACATATACAGATGGAGCACTGAATTTCAGACTCCAGTTTACAGCTTCCTGCCTACCACCTGCCAAAGACCAGTATAGAGGAATGTTAAGCCCTCCCACTATTTTCCAAGAGGGCGTTGCCAGATTTTCAATTTCAGGTTGTAACCAGGAGATGGCGCTTCATTCACAAATACAGAAAGACAAGTTTCATGGACTTTCAGTTGTGTTTTGAAGAGCATTTGAACACATCAATATTTTAGATCAACTAAAGTATATCTAATCTTGTAATTCAATAATATATAGTCTTTATATATTAAATAATCATAATGATAATGTAAATGTTTACATTACACTTCTTTATTTGTTATGCTCATACTTTAACCTTTACAATCGTTTGCTTTAATATGCAGTATATTTTTGTGTTTGCTTCCTCCTGCTCCCTTTCGGACACATACTGTATGATTTATTATCATTATTAATATGAAGATATTATTAAGATAAGATAAGATGTTACTTTATTGATTGAACATTTTAGTTTAGAATGTGCTGTCCCACGGTAATTCAGAAGGCTCACAGGTCACATTCCGACCATTATTTAAAACAATAGGTGCTTTCACACCGTCTACAGTTTGATTTGTAGAGAGGGAGCTCTGTCAGTTTTCGAATTACCCAATTGCTTTCGGGGAGCCCTATTTTTCAGAGCACATCCTGCTACTAAATATGTCACACGCACGCTCTGTTGACTGGCGCAGCAGCGCGGATGCGATCAATTGCTATAAAAACTCTCTTCTACTAATACAGACGGTGTCACTATGCCGGCGGATGTGGCCGTTGTTGAAGCCTCTTCAGGCTCCGCATCGGCAGGCCTCTCCCTCGGTGTGGAGCTGTCAAGGTCGACCCTAACGCCGCTTACAGCCGGCCAACTAAAAGTTGTTTTCCGTTCACGTTGTCATTTTTAGACTCCTTCGCTTCTTTGCTTGTGAATCCAAAAGCTGTGACGCTTGGCTGTTTTCGTTTTGCCATATTTTTTTATTACAAAGCCAGAGTTAAAAGAATATCAATATGAACATTTCAAATACCGCGCCGGCATCACCGCCATAACCATAGCAACGTAAGTAAGAATGCAGCGCCGCCACGTACAGATGGCAACACCCAGACATATTCACAAATATAAAACAAATATTCAGAAACTGTAATGAACAATAACTATTATTTATTTCAAGAACTGTTATTTACAGAAACTCAACATTTCTAATCTGTGTGACACAAATATGCACGATTGTTTTGGGCTCCCCCTATTTATCTCAAAGTCAGCCTTCAGGGGAGGTCCCTCCCTCTTCGGGGGAGCCAAGCTCCCCCTAGCTCCCCCCCATTTCGAACAGTGTCTGTGGCTGAATGGCCAGCGATTAGGTGCGGCGCATTTATCATAGGTGATCAGAGCTAACTGCCTGCCGTCAGATTTACTTTAAAAAACAGATCTGATTTTAAGACTATTTCTGCGCTCATAAAGAATGATAAGAATAAGAATAATGCTTATTGAACTGGTTTCATTAATTAGTGAGTTTATTTAACACTAGAACCGCCAATCGGGTCAATTTGTGTGATGTGTGTTGTGTGTGTGCAATGTAACTTTTTTCAATAAAATATTAAAGTCTCCCAGTCCGTGACTTTTCCTGAAAGTGTGTTATGTAGCACCCTATGTTGTTAAAAATTGCATTCTAATATCGGGATTTGACGGGTTTAGGTAGGCCTATACAAAAACCTCTGGCGGTTCTAGTGTTAAGGTAATTAGGAACATTAGAAGCCTTTTTTATCAGTAACGAATTTAGCAGTTGAACATAAAAGTCAACTAACTGAGGGTCACTTGCAATGACAGTGTTGTGTCTAACTGTAAGCTTGTCACTCAGAGTAACCTACAGTTAATTTAGCTGCTGGAGAAGAAAGATCAAGGGGGGAGGGGGGGGAGAGAGCTGTGGTTGATGGGCCATTAGTTGTGTAAATACACAGCGGAGAGCTGCCGTTTCATTCAGACTGTTTAAAAAACTGTAACAACGGACTATTTTTCTTAGCGGATGCATGTCAATTTAAATCAATACATACAACTATTTTTTAAATCAATACATACAACTATTTTTTAAATCAATAAAAACATTTTCTAAATCCATAAAAGCATTTAAATTAATATTGGGAGTCATGTCGTTACTTTGTTGAGAATGTGGCCATGTAATAAGCGGGATAATTTGCAGCGACTTGTTCCTTATGGGGAAAATAACACCCGTCATGTGTGTGTAGAGGTGTGTGTGGTTAAAACACTTTCATGAAGTGAAGGGATATCCTTCTATAAAACAGCTGTGGGCAGCGCAGCAGTGAGTGTTACGGACATGAATTCATAAATCAAGGCAGACTGGTGCACACTCTCCTGTCCTGCCAGGCGACACGCCCGTTCTAAGCCGTGTCCCTCACTCACATCCCAAGCATCCCCGAAAAGTGTATTATGTTGTTACATCTCAGATGTTATGTTTCAGTTGTGCTCTGTCTATGTTCAGTGATACAAACTTGTCACCTTTCGGCGAAATTCGCCGTTTTGAATCCAAAATAAGTAGTTTGTGTGATTCATGTAGATCTGCAATACAAATATTTTTGGGGTATGGAGGGGGCTGGGACCCGGAGTAATCTGCGGCCGTGAGCTGTTATGTGCCATCATGACACGCATGGTGTTCTTTTTTTATATATTATAATGAAGTACGAGCTGTGTGCTCGAGTCTTCCTGCCTGTCGGCTCTGCTCATGGATGTATAATAAGACTCTGCTGCTCCGAGATGATGGTCTAGCTTCAGCAGCTACATTACCTACGTTCGTTAATATGAACTGTGCGTCCGGAGTCACTGTGGCACAGACTGGACCGCTGGTGAACAGCTGTTAGAACGGGCCGTTCAGGTGTTCAGAGCAGAGCTCCCTGTCGGAGCGGCAGAGCGTGATGTGAAGTGAAAGGTTTTTCTGTGGCAATATTATTTAAGGAATCGTTGAGCTAGCTAGCTAGCATACATTGTCACTATCTGCTAACGTTAGCTTTAGCCT
The DNA here is from genome assembly GCF_949606895.1 of Notothenia rossii. NCBI lineage: Eukaryota > Metazoa > Chordata > Actinopteri > Perciformes > Nototheniidae > Notothenia > Notothenia rossii. The sequence goes on along the minus strand of NC_136904.1, from coordinate 54,783,169 downwards.
TCTATTTCTAATAGTTTTTTTCATAGGCTATAAACAGAGGTGGTATAAGTATATATTGTACTTGAGTAAAAGTAGAAGTACTCAGATCTTGTACTTGAGTAAAAGTAGAAGTACTCAGATCTTGTACTTGAGTATGTAGCGTGAGACATTTCTGCAGCACGTTATATCAGTCACCAATGTGGTTAGCTAGCTATATTCACGGAGAGAAATCACACACAACCATCATCTCTTTGGTCGGAGTTCACAAGACCGTTTATTGTGCGCATGCTCGCAACAGCATCCCAGTGTGCCCAGTAGAGATGTTAAGATTCACCGATTCGCATCGGTGCACCGGCATAAACGTTCAAGATGCGAGTGCACCGGTTGAAAGAGTGCACATCGGCTACAGTTTGGGTTGAACTCGCGATGCATCGATTGCGTAGCGTCTTTGCATCGGTAAAAAACCGATTCATTCATATAAAATCCCCTTATCTTGTCAACGTTCAGCAGAGACGATCTTTGATATTTGCTTCGCCACTACGGAGAACGAGAGTCTCAGTTATCAACACACACGGAAGTTGAGGAGAAAGAGAAACACAGCGCAGCGAAAAATACCTACAAATCAAACGTTTGGCAACACTTCGGATTGTTCAAGAAAGACGGTGTAATAGTCATTTATGCTATATAGTTGACCGCAGGTATCCGTAGACCTTTGTATGAGGTATCTTTATTACTTAACAGGTCTACAGCCATGATACATAGATCCGTCCTAGATGCGGACTTGCATACACACAGTATCACTCCGCAGCCGCACCCCATCAGTAACGTCCTGATGGTATATGTGCGCGGCACTATTACTACAGACGGTCAACTTGAAAAATCACTCGCAAATTGTTAACGATGCCGAGCCGCTTTAAAGTACACAAGTAGTACGAGGAACTTAGCGACGCACATAAAGAGGCGACATGGGGTCTGCGGCTGAAAAGAGAAACCTGAAAGTGAGACATATGAGTTAAATCACTCAGTGAGGTGTTCTGTCAGAGAGAGGTGTTTAGCTTACAGCAGCCTGTGACGGCCAATAATAATTTAAATGTCTTCCTTACTGTAAGCAGTTATGAAAAACCTGTTTGTGAAAGGTTATTTGTTTTCTTTATTGTTCAGATAGAAACCACTGCTTTCTGCTCACTGGTGTGTTAGCCTCTGAGTGTTAAGCACATCAGGCTGGCAGCTGTATGGGCATTGCTCTATGGTAGCTGTTATTTGCACATTGTTAATCATGAGCAATGCATCCTTACATTGTTTAACTGTGAGGTGTTATACAATTGTAATGTACTCTGGAGAGCTTTTAAAGGTAAAAAAAATAAACGGCATGATGGGATGTGCGGTACCAAATATGTAAAGCACTTTTTTGTTAATGTATGATTTGCTGCATATAAGGAATAAAACAAAAATCCTCTGTCGTACCATATTGAAGTATCATTATTTTTGCATCGTGTTGAATCGCATCGTATCGCCCCGAATCGCATAATGTTGAATCAAATCGTATCGAACTGTATCGCAACAGGGGTGAATCGTATCGTATCGCATCGCCTGGTGTTTCAAAGGTATCGTTAATGTATCGTATCGTGGTAACGTATCGAGATGCGCATCGCATCGGCCTCAGTGATGGAGATGCACATCCCTAGTGCCCAGTGTGCACGCAGGCAACACATGTTCCAAATGTAACTAATGTGATTGGCTTAACATGGCTTTGTCATATAACTAAATATGCTCAACACTCCCACTCAAAGACATGTGTATAGCTCTCTATAATGGTAAATAAAACCAAAAATACAAAACTCCAAAAAAAAAATAAAACATTTGGCATACTGGCAGTGTTCTTAAGACTTCAAAACATTTACATCTGCCAGTTCACATTACTCTCCAAACAAATATCCCTTGAAACTCTCAAACTTAGCCTTTGTCACTGGCTTGGTAAAGACATCCGCTACCATGTTTGCAGTAGGACAGTATTCTATACATATTTTCCCTTCTGTGTGTGCAGACCGTACAAAGTGATACTTTATGTCAATATGTTTGCTTCTCTGTCTGCATACTGGGTTCTTAGATAAAGCTATCGCCCCCTGGTTGTCCTCATATATCTTGACTGGTACATGCTGGTTACAACTATCTATTCCTCTTAGTAGTTGTACAAGGTACATACTCTCTTGAGTAGTGGCTGCTAGTGCCATATACTCAGCTTCGCAGGTGGATAATGCCACCGTTGGCTGTTTCCTGCTCTTCCACGATATAACTGGACCATTCTCAGTTAAGCTGAAACAGTATCCAGTTGTGCTCCTCCTATCATCCCTATCGGCTGCCCAATCAGCATCACTGTACCCCTCCAGCTTTAGAACGCTTTCCTCACATTTCTGGTAGTGTAGCTCTTGATCTATAGTACCCTTTAAGTACCTCAGTAGGTGTTTGGCTGTAGCCCAATGCTGCTGCTTTGGTTCTGCTAGGTATTGAGATAGTTTACTAACCACCCAGCTCAGGTCAGGTCTAGTACATGTCATAATGTATATCAAGCTACCTACTATCTCTCGGTATCCTGTTGAATCAATCACTTCACCCTCACTGTCAAAGTTTAACTTTTGCTCACATGGGGTGGATCTCGGTTTGCATTCAGACATTCCAAATTTTGCTAACATCTTCTCTATATGTCTCTTTTGAGTCATTTTGATCTCTCCATCACTCTGTCTGAAATCGATACCCAGGAAGTGTTTAAGTGGACCCATATCCTTCATCTTAAAACTTTTGTTCAACATTTCTTTGACATCAGTGAGTAAGGTGTTGTCACTCGCTGCTATGATTAAGTCATCCACCCATACTAACAGAATCACTTTCTCATTCTCAGTATTTCTGCTGTAGACACAATGATCAGCATCATTTTGCACAAAACCGTTCTCTGTAAGGTGATCATGCAGTAACATGTTCCAGTTACGTCCGGACTGTTTTAAACCATACAATGACTTGTTTAGTTTACACACTAAGTGTTCCCCTGTTTTTGATTTGATTTCAAAACCTTCCGGCTGCTCCATATATACCTCACAGTCGATTGGAGCATGGAGGTAAGCAGTCTTCACATCCATTTGGTGTAAAGTAAGATCCTCCTGTACAGCCACCTGTATTAATGCTCGTACAGAGGTCATGTTGGCTGTTGGTGAAAAGGTCTCTTTATAATCAATCCCTTCAACTTGACTATACCCCTTTGCAACATATCTGGCTTTACAAATCTCAGATCCATCTGGGCTCTCTTTCACTGCATATACCCAGCGACCTCCCACTGCTTGTTTGCCTCTTGGCAGTGGAGTCAGAGTGAAAGTTTCATTCTCGGTCAAAGAATTAATCTCCTCTTTCATCGCATCAGCCCACATTTTTGACTTCTTAGAGTCCATTGCCTCTTTAAGTGTATTAGGTACACCATAAGCTACTCTGTAGAAATAATCTACATTCTCACTTTCGTCACCATCACACTCAGCTTTACACTGGTACTCCTTAAAGTATTCTGGAGCCTTTCTCTGTCTCGTAGGGTATCTCCTTTCTCCCTCTTCTCTCTCAGTACTATCTATCTGGGTAGGACCTGCCTCAGCAGTCTCTTCACCACTGGACTCTTTACGCTCCTTAGGCTGTCCCTGTACCTGGTTGACTCTCTTTGGTGGTGTATCTGCATAACTCTCAAAGTCTTCCCCCATGTCACAATCTGTCTGAGTCTGTCTATCTGCGCTACCTTTGGTGATGAATTTCACCAGCCTATGTTTTAGGACTTTTCCTGTCTCAGGATAATACACATTGTATGCTGGACTGTATTTGTCATAGCCTACAAGGATCCCCTTTTCACATCTAGAATCCAGCTTCTTTTTATCCTGCTTATATACATAGCATTCAGAGCCAAATATCCTCATGTTAGATAGGTTAGGTGTTTTTCCTGTGAAAACACAGTAAGGTGTCTGCTCTAGCCGCTTACTGTAGCACCTGTTGCGGATTTGAGCTGCTGTCTGTACAGCATATGTCCATAATTGCTTTGGGAGGTTACTCTCCAATAGCATGCATCGTGACATCTCAAATAAGGTTCTCCAACCTCTTTCGGCAGTTCCATTCTGATGAGGTGAGTAGGGTGCACTCTTCTCATGCCTTATCCCGTTACTCCTAAGTAGAGACTGGAACTCTTGTCCCGTAAACTCTGTGCCGTTATCAGACCTTATGCACTTTATCTTTCCATATGGCGCTACATCTGCTATGAATTTTTCAGTAGCTTTTGTCGCGTCACTCTTTGCTTTGATAAAGTATGGAAAAATCATCCCACTGTAATCATCAGTAAATGCTATTGCATATCTGTACCCATCTTTATCTGCTGGTTCTATACGACCGCATAGGTCTGTGTGAACTAGCTCTAACACAGTTGTAGCTTTAGCATCTGCATGCCTGTTTCTGCTTTGTGTAAATTTGCCCTGTGTGCATATTTCACAGTTTTGATTGGACATGTCATGTTTCCCTTTTATAGACATCCCTTCAACCACCTTCTCTAATTTTGCAACATCATCAAAATTGCAATGACCAAGTATCCTATGCCACGTTTGAATGTCATGACACCCATACATTTCATCAACATTTTCATCCTCTACTGTGCTAAGGTAATACAGCCTACCATACACGTCCATTTTGAACTTGGTACCATTCTTGTTGACCAGCCAGTCATTACCGTCCTTGAAGTGGACCTCAGCTCCGTTGGCTGTCGCTGCTTTGACTGAAAAGATGTTTTGTGGAAAAGATGGGATGTAGAGCGCTTGCTTGAGCCTCGTTTTCACCTGTCGTCCTTCGCTGTCCAGCAAACAGACTTCAGCGTCTCCCCTCATCTTCGCCATCCCGCTCACCTTGGATCCGTCGGCCAGCTCGATCATGTGGTCCTCGGGTCTGAAGCTCTTGTCCACTGTTTTGAACTTTGTGGCGTCGTTGATCATGTGTGCTGTGGCGCCGCAGTCGACCATTAGACCTTTCTTGTTCCCTCTCTGTGTAGGGCAGTCACTCATCCTGAAGAAACTGAAAGATGTTGGCTCTGCCTCCGTCTCTTCATCAGCTTTCTTCATATGGTCACGGCCTCGTCCTCGACTGCGCCCCATTCCTCGCTGTGGTGTGTCCCATTTTCGTTCCTCTCTTCTCACGTGGTACCCGTCAGGACATATTCTGGCCATGTGTCCCTTTTTACCGCACGTGTAACACTCAACATCAGCCAGGTCCATTTTCTTTCCTCTTCCTCGTCCTCGTGACCTCGTTGCCCCGCTAGATTTCATCACGTTGTCTTCTTCAACATTCACGTCACTCTTCCCATATTTTTCTGTACTCTCATAACTTCGCAGTTTCGTTTTAAACTCGCCAAACGTTACAGTGTCATTCGTCTGGGTGATGTGCACGACGAATGGCTTGTATGAATCAGGTAGCCCCTTAACTACCATAGCTATCTGAAGCCCATCACTAATGTGCTCTTCTGCTCTTCTCAATGACGTGAATATAGTTTCTGCTCGAATAATATAGTCAGTGACCGTTTCATTGCTAGCCTTATGGAGCGAGGAAAGTTCACAGTACAAACTCACCACGCGGGGTTTGTCTTTTCCTGCATAGTGCTCGCGAAGAATATTCAGTGCTTTTCTTCCATCACGTTTCGCGTCCCTCATTACTAACGACAAGCTCTTGTTGTCCAGACATTGCACTAGCTCTGCATATGCCTCACCGTTCTTGGTTTCATCTTCCGCGAGAGTTTCTTCGTCATACCCATCTATCTCCGGGTCTTCCGAGATAACTTCTCTGAGACCACGTAACTCCATGTGCGCGAGGAACCTCGTCTCCCAGAGCTCGTAACTTTTCTCTTCACCGTCGAATAAAAGTCTGAACCACCTTTGGCCTGCATGACTGGGCCCATAACCTGTAGCGTGAGACATTTCTGCAGCACGTTATATCAGTCACCAATGTGGTTAGCTAGCTATATTCACGGAGAGAAATCACACACAACCATCATCTCTTTGGTCGGAGTTCACAAGACCGTTTATTGTGCGCATGCTCGCAACAGCATCCCAGTGTGCCCAGTGTGCACGCAGGCAACACATGTTCCAAATGTAACTAATGTGATTGGCTTAACATGGCTTTGTCATATAACTAAATATGCTCAACAGAGTAAAAGTAGAAGCACACAGATCTTGTACTAGAGTAAAAGTAGAAGTACTCAAATATTGTACTTGAGTAAAAGTAGAAGCACACAGATCTTGTACTAGAGTAAAAGTAGAAGTACTCAAATATTGTACTTGAGTAAAAGTAGAAGCACTCAGGTCTTGTACTTGAGTAAAAGTAGAAGCACACAGATCTTGTACTAGAGTAAAAGTAGAAGTACTCAGGTCTTGTACTTGAGTAAAAGTAGAAGTACTCAGATCTTGTACTTGAGTAAAAGTAGAAGTACCAGAGTGTAGGAATACTCTGTTACAGTAAAAGTCCTGCATTCAAAATGTTCCTCAAGTAAAAGTAGAAAAGTATTATCATCAAAATATAGTGAAAGTAGCGACAGTAAAAGTAGTCATTGTGCAGATTGGTCCATTTCAGAATAATATATATGATAGGTTTTATAATGATTGATCATGAAAGTGTTCTCAAAGCTGGTAAAGGTGCAGCTAGTTTGAATGACTTTGTATACTGCAGGGCAGCTTGTGGATTTACTCCAGGTGGAACTAAAGTCGGATTTAACACTTGATTATATTTCACATCATTCATCCACATCTGTAAAGTAACTAAAGGTATTACATACATGGAGTGGAGGAAAAGTACAGCATGTACCTCTGAACTGTAGTGGAGTAGAAGAACAAAGTAGCAAAACATTGAAATACTTAAATAAAGTACAAGTATCTCAAAATTGTGCCCAAGTATAGTACTTGTTGAGTTTATGAACTTAGTTACTTTACACCATGTGGCTATAAAGATAAAAAGACTTAAGCCTTGCACAGAGGCATGAACATACATTTTCAAAATGCTCAACAGTGCTGCCAAAATTATAAACTGACTGCTACACAATTTAAAATAAATGCTTTTATATATTTCTATTAGATGTGACTCTTTGGCGTTTCTGTTATTGTTAACACTGCTGCTTTAGTTGTTCTGCTAAAATCCTCTGTCATTCCGTGGGGTGGGGGAGCCGGGGGCTCGGATCCTTGTCACCTTTTTCATACCTGATGAGTTTGCATCCCTGTGTTAAAAACCCTCAGTCACCTTAATTCATGTAATAAAAACATATCAGGTCAGTAACACTCAAAGCTAAATGTGCAATACCATGTTCAGCTATGTTACTATTTATAATGTTATTGTTGTTACATCAGAAGATGTACATATTGAAATGATTTCTTAACTTACAGTAGGCTATTTTTTACAATGTGTGTTGGAAGGATTTATTAAATTACAATGAATATTGTCATTGCTGAAGGCTTTTAGAGAAGGGTGAACTATAAGCCTGAATTACATAACATTTTATACCTAAAAACATAAAAGCCACAATAAATAAATCACAATTATTCTAGTTATTTTTACCTCCCGTATTGCTTTCAACCCACCAGCTTTTATGGTGTTGTTACGTCACTAACTGTAAGCTTGTCACATACAGTCTATGGTCACTCAGAGTAACCTACTGTTAATTTAGCTGCTGGAGAAGAAAGATCAGGGGGGGAGGGGGGGAGAGAGCTGTGGTTGATGGGCCATTAGTTGTGTAAATACACAGCTGAGAGCTGCCGTTTCATTCAGACTGTTAAAAAAAACGGTAACAACGGACTATTTTTCTTAGCGGATGCATGTCAATTTAAATCAATACATACAACTATTTTTTAAATCAATAAAAACATTTTCTAAATCCATAAAAGCATTTCAATTAATATTGGGAGTCATGTCGTTACTTTGTTGAGAATGTGGCCATGTAATAAGCGGGATAATTTGCAGCGACTTGTTCATTATGGGGAAAATAACACCCTTCATCCAGATGAGGATCCCTCCGCTACACTTTGGGATCCTGATCGACCGACGGAGCTCCATTAAAATATACATATTTTTGGTGAATTACTGAGTTTAGGCACGTTAATAACGTTTTAATGAAGTTGAATACAGTATATTCATATGTGTCAGTGATTTCATGTCAATTCGGCGAACATAAACATAAATGATCGTGGTGAAGATGATTATTAAATTAGGATTAAAAATCGAGAGCCGGGCTGCATTTCCTCCCGTTCGTTTTTTTTCGAATAACAAAATTATTTTGTTAAATAACAACATAGTGATGTTTTGTAAATGATTACATGTCTCTTATTTAGCACAGTAATATGATATCCGTGACATATGGATCTTAACAAAGTTCCGCTGTACATCCAGCATACTGTATCTCACTTTATTTCACATGAGCTCCAGTGTGGAACCCCACTGCACCCCCTGGTGGATCAAGGATCCATTGCAGCTGGCTTCATTATAATTACATTTATCTATCACGGGGGTGGTCTCAAGTCAAGCTGGAGGTTTTCCCTTGAGCGAGGGCAGATCACGTACCAATCACGGCCCTCGCGTTTCAAACTGTCTGAAATGAATCGCTACATCTGTATACAGATTTCAGTATCCTGAGGCTCTCAGCCCCATTTATTTTCCTCACAGACGGCAACAAAAGTCCGAAATTATACGATTTAAAATAAAAGCAATAATTGTGGCTTGATATTGAGTAAAAACGTGCTTTTATGAACCACACAGCTTCCGGTCTTCCTATAACACGTAATGTCGTGAGACTACCAATAGAAATACATTACTTTTAAAATCGTGCTGTGCAACACGAAAAAAAGGGGAAAATCGTGTTGGTGAACACGAATCAATAGATTAAAAATCGTGTTGGTGAACACGAAATGCCGTGAGACTGGGTTGGCCTGGTGGGTGTTGCTCTTGGCCTGCATTGTCTGCATTGTCTCTTGGTGTCACTGTGCCTTTGTGTCACCTTGCCCTTCACTACAGGGCCATATTTTAAACATTGTTATCGCTGACTAATCGATTAAGCTCTGTTTATGATTAGTTATTTAATTGAGTTAAGTTTGTTTATTTAATTCAAGATTAAGTAGACTGTTAGGTTAATTTCCGTTTCTTTGGTTTAGTTGTTTTCGACCCTGTTGCTCTAAATTTGTTTTGTTTATTTCTGTTAAAGGTGGGGTAGGTAATTTTGGAGAAACCAGCTCGAGTGCGCTAGAATGTGAAAATACACAGCCGGAAAAAATCTGCCACTTCCTTACAGAGCCCCTCCTCCAACACACACGAACGCGCACATGACCAATGAGGGCACGAGATAAGTTTGTGCACAGATGGAAGGCTGGCAGGCAGGTAGGCCATCCAGTTATTTTAGCCGGGCCGGCTAAAATGATTGATCATGCTTTTTACAGTACTACGGCTTCCACAGATGACATTTTTTTATGTATTTTTTGTCAAAGCACTTAAGATATTCATTGCTATCGGGATGTTACGAGCATTCCATGGAATATAACAAAAAGTGTATCTCGAGCCGGTTTTCTCAAACTTACCTACCCCACCTTTAATATCATTTAACTGAAATCAGTGAACAGATCAGTATTTCGTAGTATTATTGAATTTGTATTGTCTTATACTTATCTTATGTTTTGGTCTGTGTATTAATTTGTGTTGACTGTTTATCCCAGTAATTGTGTCTTGTTTGCCCCTCTTTAGTTGCTGAGAGCCAAAGGTGTGGTGATGGTGTCCCCGGTGGCGGCTTCCCCCTTTTTGTGTGTTGTGCTGTGCTCCCCCTGATTTTGGTGTTCCTTCCTGTGAGTGTGTAGTGATCACGGGTGCCTTAATTTACTTTGTTGGGATCCCTCTCACCCCTCGTCACCTCCATCCACTGGTAAGCCTCAGCATCCCTGAATTAAGATTTCCCCCTTTATTTCCAGTGTGTATGTTGTTCTTACTGTGTTTTTAATGATATTTTAATACAAGAAATAAAACATTTGATGAATTGGAACCACGTCTCCTGCCCCTCAGTATTACGAACCTGAGTGCCTTATTGGTACTCTGAATAATTATTTCCCTGGATGCAATTCCCAAGGTGGCGTTATCTGGCTAAAAGGATAGGATTTCAAAAAAACACTCCCACGTGCTGCCACAAACAGTTACCATGGAGATCTACTCCGGTAAGAAGAGAACCCGCGTCGTAGGACCGGAAACCCAGAGTTAACCCTGAAGTTACCTCGCTAACCGAAAGTCCTTCTTCGTAGTACAGGCCACAGCAGGGGCGGTGGGTACTGTAGGCTAGGGAAGGCTAAGCCTTCCCAAATATTTTTGTAACTGCATCCTGTTAAAATTAAAATATAATGTATAATGTTTGTGTCTTTGACATTAGCGCTGCTATGCAGCCACCAGTAAACTGTACTACGAAGCCAGTTCAACATACCCTGGATATGTTTGAGCTATCTTAACTAATCCTAACAAACGAGATCTCGCTATGCGGTCCTACGACTCTGGTTATCAACTCAGTAAATCAACCCAGTGTTTCTCTGTCCGGCTGAGAGCACGCTCAAGGGGCGGGGCTAGCAACATTTGACCAATCACAAACATGGACAAGCGTACTGACAGCGCAGCGTCATACTTCATTAATGAAAATGAAACTATAATATTAGACAAATATGAAGAAGTTACACTTTAAACATCCATGACTTAAACACTTTATCCAGGATAAAAGCAACATAGTGGTAATAATGTAAAATAAGGTAAAATATTTTTTAACAAACACTGGAAGGTGAATACAGAACAGCTGGTTAAAAAATAAATAAACTACCGAGTGTTTGAATGCGTAGGCCTACATTAACAGGTTTATGATATCACTGCCTCATCTAAGACACGAGTGATCTGACTTAATAATTAACATAATTACATTTGAGTTGAGTGTTTCGTCAACTTAATGTGTTGCTTAAAATAATACTTCTGCATACAGTAGGCCAGGGGTACTCAAATACAAATCTTAAAAGTCCAAACATTTTTTTTCCATAAGACAAAGGTCAGTTTATTACGGTCATTCAAACTTTTAAACAATTGCAACAAGATTCTTAACACGAGGTTGCAAAAACAAAAATAATCTGTATGCAGCAGTTTTCATTGTTATTGTGTCTGTGCTTGATCTCTCAGAGTCGCAGAGCTGCACAGTTATGAATAAAGGCAGCTGCACCTTCTTTCATTCAGCATTCCCATTATTGCTTTATAAATGTCTTTCCCCCTTGTGTGTCCACTGAGGTTCGTCAGGCCCAACACATCTTCAACAAACTCCCCCTTTGCCTCATCATAAAAACTCACAAACACCAGCAACTGAGCATTGTCAGTGGTGTCAGTGGACTCATCCACAGCTAAGGACATGCACTGTGCATTTTTTATTCCATCACTAAGCTGATTAATCAAATCACCAGCCAGTACTTATTTTCTTCTGTTTGCTTTGGAATCTGAGAGGGGGATTTGCTTGATTTTACCTGTTATTTCCTCTTTTTGTTTGCCTTCAAACATGGTCTCCATCACTTCAGTCATGCATTCTTGTATACTTCAGTTATTATCCAGTGGAAAGTTCTTACCTGCTGGCCTAGTTTAATCAAAGTGGTTACTTTTTTTTGGCTGGGCAGTGTAGTTTTACACACCGTCTTATTTGACTTTCTCAGGACTTAAGACTGTTTTTTGGGGGAAGAACCCCACAAAGAAAGAAATAGTTTTGTATGCTCATCCGTGAGCAGAGCATCAAGTTGGCATGCCTATTACAGCTGAATGCGGTGATTACCATTTTGTTCAGCAAAACGCCTCACAAACTTAATAAGATCCAAAACTTTAGTGCGTTTTGATTCAATGCTGAGTACAGCCAAACTGACGGTCTCTTCTCTTTCTTTGTAGACCGCAAATACCTCATTCCTTCCTTCTACTTGAGTCCGAATGCTTCTCGTTTTGCACCGTCCCGTTCAAATGAAATCGCCGCCAATCATATTTCCACGCTCGCGCCAGGGCCGGGGGAGGGGTTACAAGACTCGGTTGGATGCTAAACAATCAGATGCTGTTGGTACCTGTACATGTGGATAGATATGTAAATTGTAATCGCTGTAATTTTTGCTGTATGATGTCCTTTTGTTGTTCTGTTGTTTATGTTTTTATGTCTTCATGTGGAACCTACTGCTGCAGGTCTCCCTTGAAAAAGAGATCATTGATCTCAATGGGATTTCACCTGGATAAATAAAGGTTTTGAATTGAAGACGTGCGTCTTGTGCTGCATTCACTTGCACTCGGACATTAGAAACTTTCTCTCATAAATGTCCGATGAGCCACAACTTTTCTTTCAAAACAAAGCTGCCAACTGGGGTGGCAGCTGGGGTGGCAAGGCCTATTTTTAGGGTGGCAGTTGCCACCCCATGCCACCCCGGTAGGTGAAACTATAGGCTACTAGCTACAGTACAGATGCAACTAGATGAGCTGTTAACTCTCGCTCTGACTTTTTTTTCAGACTCAGACAGGTTGAAAGAGACGACACACACATTTTTCCCACCCGCATACCGCAAAGACCCACCCTACTGTGCCTCTTATTCGCAGACTGTTGGTGGGGGGGAAAACGCTGACGGAATGCTGAATGTGATTGGACCAATGCGTTGACAGACACACACAGACAATGGAACAGTCGGACATGCAGAGCGCTGTTTGCAGTGGACATAACGAAGAAATTTGACTCGTTGTGTTGTGGCGATGTCTCAACATAAAACAGATAATACAGATAATACATTATAAAAAGTATAATTTGCTCAGAGTCCAGAGACAGTTGTGGTTCGGTCCGTGTGACACTGTAAATGTTGCACGGCCAGATACGGCTCGAGAAGCTGACTCAGATAAGGAAATATATGATATATTATGATATTATATGATCAATGATCTGATTGATGATGTGATATGAATGATAAGTGCGACACGTCGGCGTCTTCCCTGAATACGGCAGTTGTTCTGTATTTCCTTTATCCTGTAATATGACTTGATAGATTTTAACTCCGCACACTGAGCTCTGATTGGGCAGCAGGCGGTGCTTTCACTGAGAGTTGATCTCGGTTGATCTCTAAAGGCCGCTACACACCAACTTGAGACCGAAGAACGCGAGGCCGCTACACACCAACTTGAGACCAAAGAACGCATACCGAAGGCGTCCCGACTTTTACGTCCGCTACTTCGACTGCGTCGGCTACGCCGCCCACCTACGAACGCACCGCAAAGACTTCAGTCGACAAGTAGCAATAACTGTCCTTACCAGCTAGGCAGCGGTAGATTGTATTCGTCATTCAAAAGAGGCAACAGCCAATCAGAGTGATTTCTTTGGCCGACTTTCTTTGGCCGATTCGACCACGGGAGGTGTGAAAATGTGCCATAAAGCAACAACGGTGCGGGAAACACCAACCTGAGTAGGGCGCCGTGAATGCCCGACTGACTCTGACGGCCTCTGACTCCCAAAATCGGGTAGGTGTGTCAGGGCCTTTATCTATTGACACCGGAGGCGGGCGGCGTCAGGTAAAAAAAGTTATTTAGTCTTCCCAAACCTGAACCTCACGCACCGCCTATGGGCCACAGGTCTCATTCGTGGTCCCTTTACTCCCTTCCTTTGTTTGTTTTCCCGCCATCGTCAGTGTCTGCCCCGCCCCTGATTGTTTCCACCTGTGCCCACTGTACCTCAAGAGAGATTTTTTTTGTTCAAAGTAAAGATTATTTTCTTCAGACAATGTTTGCCTCTGGGTTGTGCATTTGAGTCCTTATACTCTGTGTAAAGGTTCATAGCAGATACGGCCGTGGGCGCAAAGCCAGCCCACATTTTAGTAATTCTGGATCAGCTCCGTTGTACTCCCGTTTTTAGAGATGTGGGTACGGAAGAAAAGAGAGAGGGTTATAATTGAAAAAGTGCATTTTTTATGCTTACATTACTGATCAATTATTTATTAATCATTACATACACATCTAGGGAAACCACCACAACACCTAGCACAGCTGTTCTGTGGCTTGCTAACATCAATGCTCTGTCTCTATACTAAACTTATGTTACGTTGTGAACACTTAGAACTCAGTAAACAGAATACTATACTACATTTAGTACATTGTCAAAACTTAGATTGTACTTGCCTTGACTTTTACTTGCATCATGTCTGTCTGTTGGATAACAGTCAGTGTCAGTGGGGGTCCCGGGCCTTGTTGATGAGGCCGGTAGTGGAGAAACCGGTAGCTAAAAAACTGTTCAGGTGGAGAGAGGTTTTGGTCCTCCTGCCAGAGGGGTTTTGGTCCTCCTGCCAGAGGGGAGTGTGACAAACACTTTGTGTTCAGGGTGGGAGGGATCGGCCACTATCTTCCCTGCACGCCTCAAGGTCCTGGAGGCATACAGGTTGTGGAGGGATGGCAGAGCTGATGTTCTGCTCCCACTTGAGGTCCTGGGCGATGATGGTGCCCAAGAAGTAGAAAGACTCCACAGCAGTGACTGGGGAGTCACACAGACTGATGGGGAGTCTGGTAGAGTCTGGGGGCGGCTGTTGCTGCGTACTTCCTAAAGTCCACAACCATCTCCACTGTCTTTAGAGCGTTGAGCTCCAGGTTGTGGTCCCTGCACAAGGTCACCAGAGGGTCCAGAGATGAGTCCGATGAGGGTGGTTTCGTCTGAACTTCAGGAGCTTGACAGACTGGTGACTGGAGGTGCAGCTGTTGGTGTACAGGGAGAAGAGCAGAGGGGAAAGGACGCAGCCTTGAGGGGAACCGGTGCTGATGGTCCGGGGGTCAGAGACGTGTTTCCCCAGCCTCACGTGCTGCTTCCTGTCGGACAGGAAGTATGTGATTCAGCTGTAGGTGGAGTCGGGCACGTTCAGCTGGGAGAGCTTGTCCTGCAGCAAAGCCGGGATGATGGTGTTGAAGGCAGAGCTGAAGTCCACAAACAGGATCCTGGCGTAGGTTCCTGCTGTGTCCAGGTGCTGGAGGAGGAAGTGAAGGGCCCTGTGCAGCATCATCACCTGTTGGGTTTGTAGGTGAACTGCAGGGGGTCCAGGAGGGGGTCTGTGATGGATTTTATGTGGGACAGGACAAGGCGCTCAAAGGACTTCATAACCACAGAGGTCAGGACCACAGGTCTGTAGTCATTTAATCCAGTGATCCTTGTTTCCTTGGGATGATGGTGGAGGTTTTTAAGCATGCTGGAACGTGGCAGGTCTCCAGTGAGGTGTTAAAGATGTCTGTAAACACCGGAGAAAGCTGATCAGCACAGTGTTTCAGGGTTGAGGGGGAGACATGGTCCGGGCCAGCAGCTTTTCTGGTGCTGACTTTTTTGAAAAGTCTGTTCACTTCACTCTCATTGATAGAGAGAGTATTTTATGTGTCAGGGGAGGGAAGTGATGTGGGGGATGTGGGGGAGCAGGTTTATGATGGGATGGGTTACGGGGAGATGTGAGACTGGAGCTGTTGGGCACACCCCCGAAGCAGCCATCCGTAGCATCATGTTAGTTGTAGACCTTCAGTCTTTATCCACAGTAGTCAACAACAATAGACCTTTTTGATTCCTGCCTATATTTTTATATTACACCAATAAGTGATTTAAATATTGACAGTTAAGATTGTTGAAAACATTGATTAAAAATGATTGAAGGGATATCTTATTATTTCTTTCAGATGGTTGACAACATATGACTTCAAGTATGTCTGTTCAACCTCAACAGAGGAAAGAAAAGCAGCCTGAGGCTATTGCCATGGCCTGCCACTGTGGGACGGTACTGGTGATAATGTCAATGTAAGTCAGCCGGGATGCAGTGTATCAGATAGACCGAAGGCAGTAATTAATCATGTATTTATTCAATTTTTGAATAAATACAGTTCCCGGTGCAGATAAAGACTGTCTGATAATTACAGTACATGTATTATATTGGCAGTGGCAATATAATGCAATACATAGTGATGACAGTCACAGCTATTATTCCATCACACCCTGTCTCTGTGTTGAATGGTTGTGTCTAATTTTGAACCGCTGTCATACATACTTAGCGTCAGGTCAACTGTAAAGCAGTGATCACTGATAGAATCAGCAACCTGACACAGCACACTGATTTATGGGAAACAGAGGAAGTGGCGTCGCCTGCCTGCAACAGGAGTCTGCTGCTGTCTGTGCAGAAAGAGGAGGCAGCGACCGTGCCCTCCTCCCCCCCCCCCCCACATCTGAAAACAGGCTAGGTTTATATATTCTTATTGCCATAAATATAAAAACTAAATCAACAATGTGTCAGTCAGCCCCCATACTTCCTGACCTACCCAATCGTGTTATATCTCTAAGCCAATGTCCACTTGTACATTTTATTTTATAAGCCAAATATAATTAGCTATTGCTTCAAATAGATTGTAATTGTTTCTCAAACAGGAGAAATTGTAGACTCTTTTCAGAGTTTCCAGTGGGTTTTTGGGGCAGCAGGACAGGGTCTGTGTAGAAGGGTCTGTGTGGCTAATATATATGTTTTAATAGTTTTTGAACTCCTGAGATATTGGATACACAATACTTCAGTCATTGTTACTTTGGTGATTTTAAAGGAATTGTGGACGGTAAGAAAAATCCATTTTAAGCTGGGGTGTCATTATATTCTGTTGGGAAAAAACTGCAGAAGAGTTACACAGTAGTGCAAGACACCTGCCAGCCAATCTAAGGTAGTGTTACCTGTGGCCATGTTGAAACAAAAAGTAACTCCTTTCTCTTCAACTAACCTTGTGCAACATTAAACCTATGAAGAGCCTCTTTGCCTCAGTCCCTTCTTGCATATGCCAAGGTATTAAACATTGTGTGGAGAAAGATGTTCGTCCTGACCTTTGGAGAAGAGCACAGGAAGGTCTGTTTTTTTAATTAGGTGTGTAATTTTTCTGGCTGCTGCTTTGCAAAAATCCTTTTTAAACTAACGTGCACCTTGAGCCCATGTACTGATAAAGTTTTGGAGTTTCATATTCCCCGCTTTGTGGCTTCTTTTTGCCTGCACTGTGTCAAGTTGGCTTATGGAGGGAATTAGTCATGACCTTTAAGGAGGAGGAGTGGAGGTCCTGTCATTAGCAAGGTAGCAGGAAGACATTACCCCGCCTATGTGACCTACACTGATGCTGTTCAGATAAGCGATGAAGAATCACCGCGCTGTCCCTTGAAGCCTCAGCAGGAAAATAATGTTTTCTCTGACTTGATGCATTCTTCTTCTCCATTCAGGATTTTCTCCTGAGTGTCTTCACAACATTCCTCCGGAAGCAGACATGAGTTTGAAGCCCTTCTCGGTGTGTTTGCTGTGTACTACAATACTATATTAATATGTTGTCTGTAACAGCTCCAGGTGGTATATATGTATGTTGTCTCAAATGCTTAGCAGTTAACATGTGGTTTGGATTGGAAATAATGCACAGTAACTTGGACCTTTTGATGAAAAGGCTTTGCAACATTTATAAATAGTTTCAGGAGTTTAGGGAGAGTGACTTTTTTCACTGCTCAGATAAACATTGTTCCACTACATCATAAGTTTAACAAATAGTAACTTGCTGCTTTATTAATGCTCTGAATTACAAACTTCTTTAAAGGAAATTAAATGTTGAACAGTAAGAAAAGACTACATTTCCTATTTTGTCAATTCCTAATTGATCCATAAGTTGTATTTGTTATGTATTTTTCCCTAAGCGTATCTGACTAATATGGCGCTGCTTGCAACTTTGGGAGTAAGTTTGGAGCCTTGCATCATTGGCTCAAAATGCAAGTGAGTCACTCTGAACAGCGACAGATGTAAACAACGCACTAGGGAAGCCATGCAAGACAACCAGGCCAACATGGAGGATGGCAGGGGGGCACTGTAATCATACCATCCAACTGCTTCTGACTCCCGCCTTGAGAGGGCCTCCTCTGGTGGCTGTGTGCGGGGAGCAGCCAGGCAGCATCGCCTCATCACGCCCAGGGAGGAGACAGACACCCACCGTCTGCCTCCTCTTTCTGTCTGAATGCTCCGTCGCTCTGCTTCCCCCACCTCCATCCTGATGAAGCTTTCTGAGTATAATTAGTCATTAGTCAGGTGAGAGAAGAGGGAGAGATATTGTACCTGTCTCTGTACCTGAAGAAAAGGTTTAAGTGTGCGTTATTTTTGTGTCGCATTGGATACTTAGTACATTTCAGGAATTGTTTGCTAATAAGATATTTAACCTCCACAGATTGTATAAATTGTATACAGTTGTTATTAAACTCCAATATGAGAAAAAAAACCTGCCATAAGAATTCCTAAATAACTGTTAATTGTAACAACAGGTGGAAAGAGCAGGCCTGCTGTCGGTGTGGTCAAAGGGTCTGATATCCCCTGTAGTGGCACATGATAAGCTTTATGGTGTTACTTCCTGGGAATAAATGGTAAATGGACTGCATTTGAAAAGCATATTTCTGTCTTTGGGACCACTCAAAGTGATTTGACAACACTGACAGCATTCACCTATTCTCACACAGAGGCTGCAATACAAAGTGGCAGCTGCTCATCAGGACAGACTGATATTAACTACCACTCGCACACCGATGGCTAGGCTCCTTGGCATTGGCCAGAGGACACATTAACATGTTGACTCCAGGAGCCAGCAGTCAGGAGGTTGGTAGTTGATGAGCTGCCTACATCCTGAGCCACAGCTGCCCCAATAACACATTTGATTTGAAAGGAGGAGTCAGGAGGAGAGCAAGGCTGCATCTCAAGTAGGTTATTTTCGTTTCCTCGCTCCTCGGTAGGGTTGGGAACCGAAACTCGGTTCCAGATGAGAACCGATAAGAAAATGCCGGGTACCGGGTACCCATACAAAATACACAATTTGGGTTCTGCTTAACGGTTCCTAAACGCGTTAGACCCTGTATTCAGGGTAAGGGCGGACTGGCCATCTGTGTGTTCTGGAGAATCAAAGAACAGCCGGTCGTCAGCGGGCCGTTGGCGGCCGGCTCAGTTTGCTGCCGGCCGGCACCGCCCTTCATTTTTTAAACGGCATTATGTAAGTTGCGCTGGCAGGCGACAGAGGTCCACAGTTGTCCCGCAGCGAGACTCCCACGCCCTCCCGTAGACAGTTCACGAGCTCAGTCACTTCATAACACGAAAGATGGATCACGGTAAAAACTCTAAAGTGAGGCTCCACTACACTAAGAAAGAAAAAGACAAGGCACAGTGTAATGCCTGTTAATAGCTTGCCACAGGCATAGCTCAGTTAAAATAAAGCACAGCTATTGTGCAATATATTTGTATTGCATGTATATTTTTAATATATTTGTAAAATGTCAGTTAAAGCTTAAAATAATAAAGGTATTTTTGTTATCTAAAACGTTTGACCTCTTTCTTTAACCATTTTGGAATCGAAACGGGGAATCTATAAGAACCGGAATCGATAAACAGAACCGGAATCGGAATCGATACATTTAAAACGATACCCATCCCTACTCCTCGGCCCTTGGTATCACCAGAAGTTGAATGGTCTGCGCCATCTTGAGTAGCGTCCCATGGCGTTTATTTCTGCCGGAGGATCGAGGATCGAGGATCGAGGAGCGATAATGGAGAAGCGATAATCGAGGAACCACCAGACCATCCTCCGGTGAAATCCTCAGATACTCGCCCTGCCCCCTTACTGTGTATCGCTCACTGATTGGACGATGCAGCGCATGCACGGATCTGATGCTTCTTGACATGAGAGCAGTTTCCCAGCGGAGTGAAGAAAATACATGAACCTCGTGAGACTCACTCCTCAGCCCAGCCCACACATATGACAGCGCAGTTGCTCCATCATTCCATCTCTTATTTTTTCCTGCTCAATACGCTCCTGTTTGACAAGCTGAATGTTGACTGGTGTTTGACTGAAGTAAGCACACTTTTTTTGAACACACACTCTGTGAAAAGTTCCAGTTATTAACTCCGGTATTTACAAAGCTGTCATCTCCACATTTGGAGAAAGTTACAAGCCGTTTGACAGCAGCAAATCTGCATATTTCACAGAAGGCTCGTTTAGTGGTTTTGCAAATAATTAACCACTCTCTGTTTTTGTACCATTCTGCATTGAAGTACCTTTCTCTTTGCCCAAATAAGCTTTTATTTGCCCGTCTCAATTTCCCGACAACAAACCTCCATGCAGTCGGAACCAGCCTGTTCAATGATGCCGGCGGCGGCGGTTTTGACAGTCTCTGCGGCCGCAGAGCTGCTGCTTTTGGGTTCACCTGGCTGTGCTGGTT
Organism: Notothenia rossii; assembly: GCF_949606895.1. NCBI lineage: Eukaryota > Metazoa > Chordata > Actinopteri > Perciformes > Nototheniidae > Notothenia > Notothenia rossii. Next base: position 54,762,879 of record NC_136904.1, on the reverse strand, counting down.
CTATGGTTGAAGGACCAGGCTCCGGAGTTGTGGATGTCATGGAAGTGACATTCAAGTTGTTGAATTTCAGCTTAGTTTGACTGTATTTTGTTTTCTTATGTGCCGGTTCTTCTGACATGTTTGCAAGTTTATCTATCTAGGTTAACGGCTGACACACACAGAACAACGTAACAAACAAAGTAACAAATAAACAAATCTAAGCTTTTTTATTGGTTGTAATGTACATGGATACATTTGAATGGTGTGACAATGTCCTATTTGATTGGATTCAAATGTACATATTCTTCCTGTTATGTCTGCCTGCTTTATTTTACCTAATGCAAAGTGACCTGCTCTTTCGAAATCAGTTGCATTGACCCGAAGACACATTTTGAGTTGTATACACTGTTGGAAAGAGGAGATTCCTAGGGCCTTCTCCTCAGTTTATACTGTGTTTTGTTTCAATTAATGTATCATTTAGTTACAAATATGTGATATATCTGAACAACAAAGTGGTCAAAAATTCTACTGCTGATCCCGCCTACTGCAAAACAGACCAGAACCAGGTTACGACATGCTTTTATTCCGGCACTGATTACCTGATTCCGATCAGCTGTCTGGCTTCCGGCCGAGCCACTCCCTTCACTCCAGCAGCCAGCGCCCAAACCGCACCCCGTTGCCACATACCCCCACCGCCCGACTCAGGCCGGGATCCCGCCGGCCGCAAGCTGACTCTCCCCCCCCCCCCCTCCGCCGAGCGAGAGAGGAAATCAGCCACGACCATCCGGTTACCTGGCCTGTGGATCACCTTGAAGTTGAAAGGCTGTAACGCCCAGATACCACCGAGTGATCCGAGCGTTGGCATCCTTCATGCGGTGGAGCCACTGGAGCGGGGCATGGTCCGACCAGAGGGTGAAAGGGCGCGGTAGTACCACAGGGCGCCGACCGCCCACCGTATGGTGAGGCACTCCTTTTCCACCGTACTGTAGTTCACCTCCCTCTGGGCGAGCTTACGGCTAATGTACAGTACGGGGCGGTCGACCCCCTCTACGTGCTGGGACAAAACGGCCCCCACCCCACTGTTCGAGGCGTCGGTCTGCAACACAAAAGGGAGAGAGAAGTCAGGAGAATACAGAAGCGGCTTACCACAGAGGGCTTTTTTAACCCTTTCAAAAGCCAGCTGACACCGCTCCGTCCACTGGACCGGATCTGAAGCACCCTTTCGGGTCAGGTCGGTCAGGGGACTGTTCAGCTCCGAAAAGGACGGGATGAACCGCCTGTAGTAGCCGGCCAGCCCCATGAACATCCTGACCTCTTTTTTCGTCTTGGGTGCCAGACAGGCTGAAATGGCGGATGTTTTCTCTATCTGTGGCCGCACCTGCCCGCCGCCTAAGTGGTACCCCAGATACCGTACCTCCCTCCGTCCAACCGCACACTTCTTCGGGTTGGGCGTGAGCCCCGCCTGCCTCAGGGACTCGAGCACTGCCCCCACCTGCTGCATATGCTGCTCCCATGTCTCACTGTGAATGATGACATCATCCAAGTAAGCAGCAGCATATGCAGTGGGGACGCAGCACCCGGTCCATGAGCCGCTGGAAGGTGGCTGGAGCTCCGAACAACCCGAAAGGAAGTGTGATGAATTGGTATAAACCATACGGAGTGGAGGAGGCCGTTTTTTCCTTAGACTCTGGAGAAAGGGGAATCTGCCAATAGCCTTTGGTTAAATCCAGCGTCGTGTAAAAGCGAGCAGTGCCTAGCCGATCCAGGAGTTCGTCGACCCGGGGCATTGGATAAGCATCAAATTTGGACACCTCGTTCACCCTGCGGTAGTCCACACAGAACCGGATTGACCCGTCGGACTTACGTACCAGCACGATGGGGCAACGCCAGTCACTGGTGGACTCTTCTATCACTCCCATCTCTAGCATAGCCTGAAGCTCCGCCTGAACAATTTTCCTCTTGTGTTCAGGCAGCCGATAGGGCCGTGAACGAATGGCCACGCCCGGGGGTGTTTCTATGCGGTGGTGTATGAGAGAGGTGCGCCCTGGCAGCGTAGAGAACACGTCGGCAAACTGCCTTTGCAACGAAGCAACGTCTGCTCTCTGGCCCGGTGAGAGATTGTCGGCACACCAGACCGGGGCTAATTTGTTGCTTTTAATGACCTCCGGTCCCAACTCATCTCTCTCAATCACCGTGGTGGCCAGAGAAACCGACTCCACCTCCCTCCATGCTTTCAGGAGGTTAAGGTGGTAAATCTGTGTTGCTCCCCCCCTGTCAGAACGCACCACCTAATAATCTACGTCCCCCACTCGTCGTGTGACCACGAAGGGTCCTTGCCACTTGGCGAGTAGTTTAGAGCTAGAGGATGGGAGTAATACAAGCACTTTATCTCCTGGTGAAAATTGTCTCAGTTTCGACCCTCTGTTGTACAGGCGCTGCTGACGTTCCTGAGCCTGGAGCAAATTCTCCCGTGATATCTGCTCCAGTGAGTGGAGTTTTGCTTGCAGGTCCATAACGTACTGTATTTCGATTTGACTGGTGCTTGGACCCTCCTCCCAGTTTTCCTTAACTAGGTCCAAAACACCCCGGGGCTTCCTACCAAATAACAGCTCAAAGGGAGAAAATCCCGTGGAGGACTGGGGCACCTCCCGCACTGCAAACAACAGAGGATCTAGCCATTTATCCCAATTACGGCTATCTTCGTGAACGAACTTACGAACCATGTTCTTTAGTGTTTTGTTAAACCGTTCCACCAGGCCGTCGGTCTGCGGATGGTAAACACTAATCCGTATTGAATGGATGCCCAATAGTTCATACAGCTCGCGTAGTGTGCGTGACATAAACTGTGTGCCCTGGTCAGTCAGGATCTCTTTTGGGATCCCGACTCGGGAGATAATGTGAAACAGTGCCTGTGCGACGCTCTTTGCAGAGATATTTCGCAGCAGCACTGCCTCGGGATATCGCGTTGCATAATCCACTAGGACTAGTACAAAGCGATATCCCTGTGCACTCCGGTCTAATGGCCCGATGAGGTCCATACCAACTCTCTCAAAAGGCACCTCAATCAATGGTAACGGGCGCAAAGGCGCTCTGGGGATGGCCGGCGGGTTAACCAGCTGACATTCACGACAAGATGCACACCACCGCTTCACATCTGCGCGAATGCCCGGCCAATAAAATCGGGCCATTATCCGGTGTAGTGATTTGTCGTACCCTAGGTGACCTGACATGGGGTTATAATGAGCCGCCTGGAAAACCATTTCCCGACGGCTTTTTGGCACCAACAACTGGGTATTTATCTCTCCTGTCTGTGTGTCACGGCTTACACAATAGAGCCTGTCCCGAACCACCGTAAAGTGTGGGTGAGTGAGTGCTGCGTTTGGGTGTAGCTGGGAGCCATCAATACTCACCACCTGGCCGAAGGCGTGCTGAAGGGTCTCGTCCCTCGACTGTTCGAGGGGGAAATCCTCCACGGGAAACACCAGCGGGTCCAGAGGGACCTCCGCGGCCCCCTCCGTGTCCGTTTCCCCCTCGATGTCATCAGCCGCCTCCGACTCTCCACTAAACACAGCACAAAACTCACATTTCCCTGCCGTCCGTGCACGCACCCCCATAGCCCCCGCTAGCTTAGCAAACCCCGGCCAATTCGTTCCCAAAATCAGAGGGTGCGTAAGGCGAGTGCTAACTCCAGCCCTGACTCTATGCTTTTTCCCCTTACAAGAAATTTCCAGCGTCACCTCCGGGTACTGGTGAATATCCCCATGCACACACCTCACCTTCACCCACGATGCTTCAATCAATGCCCCAGAACGAACCAGGTGCTGATGGATCATCGTCTGATTACAGCCTGTGTCCATCAGAGCCTGGTGTGTACCCCCCTGTATACATACCAGTATACGGTACGTCCCTTCCAAATCGGGGGAGGCAAATGCCGGTCCTGCAACCCGAACCAGCTGTCAGACCTCCATGAGTGGACACTCCCGTCGGAAGTGGCCGGGCTGCCCGCACCGCCAGCACTCCTGCCCCGATGTCTGAGGAGCCCCCCGTGGTGCCGGACGACCAGAAGCGTAGGCCGGACCCTGGGGAGAGATAAAAACAGGAGGGTAAGATAGAGCTAAGGGGGAAAGTGTCGGGGATGCGGGGTTGGGGCCGTGTGATGGTGGGGAGGGAAGGGCAGCTGCTCCAGGAAACCTCCTCCTCGGGGCTGGGACGGGTCTGCACGCTGAGACGGCTGGTGGTCGGGGCTCCTCTTTCATGCCCCGCCGGGGAAGCGAGAGGTGGTCCTCCGCGAGGACGACGGCTGCTTCCAGGTTGGCGGGGCGATGGCACTGGACCCAATTCGCCGTCGAAGATGGCAGGCCGGCGATTAACTGCTCCAGCGCCACCTGCCCGACGACTTCCTCAGCGGAGCGCACCCCCGACTGGAGCCAGCGGCTCGCTGCATCCAGGAGCGCGATCCCGAGCAGAGCCTCGCTCTGCTGTCGCTGTAATGCTGTGGTGGTCTCCTGCATGTGAGCGAGACGTTGGAGGGCCTGACCCAGCGGGGTTTCTCCTTCCGACATGATGTCCCTGTTCAGGTGCCACTGTGAGCCTCTCCGCTCACACAGGGTTCAAATAGGGACAGAAAGAGCAGGTTGGTTGAACACAGGCGTTTATTAACTCCAAACAAAAATATACGCGGGTCTCAAACGTTGCCCGGGTGGGAACCTTCACAGGTCCTTTGGCGACCTTCCAGGATCCCGCCTACTGCAAAACAGACCAGAACCAGGTTACGACATGCTTTTATTCCGGCACTGATTACCTGATTCCGATCAGCTGTCTGGCCTCCGGCCGAGCCACTCCCTTCACTCCAGCAGCCAGCACCCAAACCACACCCCGCTGCCACAACCTCAACAATGGAATTATGATCAGTAGAAATGGCCATGACATGGGCCCTTTAATTAACTGCATTGTGTAACCAACACACTCTCACTCCCTAAGCGTCCAGGAGCGATGCTTGGTCAGGGACCCCGTGGCGTGCAGTTAGGACGCGCCGAGGCTCCTTCAGCTTCATAAACAGACGCAAAGAGCTTTCAACTGATTGCAATGTATTCCCATCGGCGGCGGTATTTGACGCTCAGGGAAGCACCGCATCCGTTTATGTCGGCTGCTCTTAAAGGCAATGTGAGCGTCCATTCCCATTGGATAACGGAGAATTGTACACCCGGAAGTAAGTATTCTCCTTACTGTCGATTGATTTGACAGTGATATCTCCATTACTCATCGATTGATAGGTTTAAATTGTGTACAATGCTTTTGTGTTTTTCCCCTTCAATTCTGAGAAACAACTTGTTTTCTCTGAAATGTGGAGCGCCAAAGAGACTACACTACCCACAATCCCCAGCTATTGTAGTGACGACGCCTGTCCGCTTTGACAAACTTCGTGATAAGCCAACAAGCTCTGTGTTCCCCCGCCCTTGTGTGTGTGTGTGTGTGTATGTGTGTGTGTGTGTGTGTGTGGGGGGGGGGGGGCGCAACTTCCAACAGGAATCATTTGGGGGGGCTCTTGGAAAAAAGGTTGGGAACCCCTGTGTTAGACTAATGTTGAATTGTCAATTGCAAATATAGGGGCTCTTCTCAAATATTTTGGAGCACCCTCTGGCCAGATTAGATATGATGATGTTATTGCGACAGTCAGGGCCCCTCCCCATAACGCTATTACGTACAGGGTACCCCTTGGAAGTCAGTTTTCAACGGGCAGGGCGTCCCATTGACTTGCATAGAGCTCCCTGAACGTTGGTAATAGAGGAGTTGGGATCGCGGCGAAATGCTCTCCGCAGATCCATTCTCACAGCGTTTATCAACCTTTTTCTTACTCAATATCAAGCCACACTTATTGTTTTTACTTCTTTATTTTAATTGAATAATATAGGACTTTTGTTGCCGTCAGTTATGGGGAGAGTAGGGGCTCAGAATACTGAAATCTGTATTGTTAAATCGTTTTTTCCTTCTAATTTTGTATTATTTTCTAAACCACAAACTGTTATTTACTCAACAATAACACATCATTATCCTTGTGTTTATTTATTTGTTGAATTAATAAACACAAGTTGGAGTCCGTCAGGTTGCTTTAGAGAATTTTACACCCGGAAGTAAGTATTCTCTCCGCTTCGCTTGACAAAGTCCTAAAGCTCTGTGATTGGATGTTTGAGTGTGCACCGAGGGTTACGCCGAGCGTCGAACAGCACTTTAAAATGGGATGGAACCACGGCAGACTGTCCTAAACTGGATTTGAACGGGTCCACCCCGTCTCCCCCCGTCCCCAGAACTACATATGCTGGCTATTGTGTGTTTTGCAACATGCTCTATGGCACGTCTCTAATGGGAATTGTAGTTTTAAAAAGACGTTTTCGTATTTCCCATCATAAGAAGTTGCCAGTATTCAATTGTGTACATCCCTGGAGGTTTAGGGGATAGGAAACACTCAAATTTAAAACATATAATTAATAAATGGGTGAAAATTGCTTGTGCCCATAATGGGCAGCATTAATATATACCCACATGACAGCTAAGGTCAGAAGAGCTTTATTTAACAGCTGGTCTTATGTCTGTGACCCCTCCTATTGTTCATTGATAAGCCTGAAACATGCACTTGTCAAGGTTCAAAGGCAAATATGGCAGTAGCCATCGATCATCTTACATTACATTACATTGCATTTAGCTGACGCTTTTATCCAAAGTGACTTACAATAAGTGCGTTCGACCAACAAGATACAAACTTGAAGAAAACAGAATCATATAAGTACATCAGGTTTCATAGAGCTAAAACATTTCAAGTGCTACTCAACTGGCTTTAGATAAGCCAGTCCTTTATTAGTATATAAGTGCTTTGTTAGTAATTATATCGCTTGAAGTGGAGTCGAAAGAGATAAGATATACTTTATTGATCCTAAGTTGGAAACATTTGCGTTACATCAGCATGTGTAACAGTTGTAAATATGCAGTGGTGTTTATTTCTAAATCATTTAGTATAATCACACAAATTCTGTGTTTTGTATTTAATAGTTCTATGTTCTTTATTTATTGATTGTTCAATACCTGACAAGGTCGGAGATGAAAATCCTGGGTCGCAGGTTCCTCAACAGTGCATGACAAGATATCTATCAATATGTGTCTATACCTTCACCATTAAACTGTTATATTCTACACATTTCTTTTACTATCTACATACATCTTATAAGAGTATAATACATATGTATAATATCAGTTAAAACAAGTGCTTAAACATACAGTAGTTAGCATTGCAGGAAAGCAAAGTACTCTTTAATGTTTAAATAAAGCCATATTAGTTTGTCTGTCTGTGTCCCCTATTAATATCTAATAATACAAATAATACATTTCAATGACGTGCTTTAGCCACCAGGTGTCCCTTTCTATCAGCTGTGCACCGTTATGGTGTACATTAGGGATGTGCATCTCCATCACTGAGGCCGATGCGATGCGCATCTCGATACGTTGCCACGATACGATACATTAACGATGCCTTTGAAACACCAGGCGATGCGATACGATACGATTCACCCCTGTTGCGATACAGTTCGATACGATTTGATTCAACATTATGCGATTCGGGGCGATACGATGCGATTCAACACGATGCAAAAATAATGATACTTCAATATGGTACGACAGAGGATTTTTGTTTTATTCCTTATATGCAGCAAATCATACATTAACAAAAAAGTGCTTTACATATTTGGTACTGCACATCCCATCATGCCGTTTATTTGTTTACCTTTAAAAGCTCTCCAGAGTACAATTGTATAACACCTCACAGTTAAACAATGTAAGGATGCATTGCTCATGATTAACAATGTGCAAATAACAGCTACCATAGAGCAATGCCCATACAGCTGCCAGACAGATGTGCTTAACACTCAGAGGCTAACTCACCAGTGAGCAGAAAGCAGTGGTTTCTATCTGAACAATAAAGAAAACAAATAACCTTTCACAAACAGATATTTCATAACTGATTACAGTGAGGAAGACATTTAAATTATTATTGGCCGTCACAGGCTGCTGTAAGCTAAACACCTCTCTCTGACAGAACACCTCACTGAGTGATTTAACTCATACTCACTTTCAGGTTTCTCTTTTCAGCCGCAGACCCCACGTCGCCTCTTTATGTGCGTCGCTAAGTTCCTCGTACTACTTGTGTACTTTAAAGCGGCTCGGCATCGTTAACAACTTGCGAGTGATTTTTCAAGTTGACCGTCTGTAGTAATAGTGCCGCGCACATATACCATCAGGACGTTACTGATGGGGTGCGGCTGCGGAGTGATACTGTGTGTATGCAAGTCCGCATCTAGGACGGATCTATGTATCATGGCTGTAGACCTGTTAAGTAATAAAGATACCTCATACAAAGGTCTACGGATACCTTATTACTCTCCATGACCTGCGGTCAACTATATAGCATAAAGGACTATTACACCGTCTTTCTTGAACAATCCGAAGTGTTGCCAAACGTTTGATTTGTAGGTATTTTTCGGTGCGCTGTGTTTCTCTTTCTCCTCAACCTCCGTGTGTGTTGATAACTGAGACTCTCGATCTCCGTAGTGGCGAAGCAAATATCAAAGATCGTCTCTGCTGAGCGTTGACAAGATGAGGGGATTTTATATGAATGAATCGGTTTTTTACCGATGCAAAGACGCTACGCAATCGATGCATCGCGAGTTCAACCCGGTTCAACCCAAACTGTAGCCGATGTGCACTCTTTCAACCGGTGCACTCGCATCTTGAACGTTTATGCCGGTGCACCGATGCGAATCGGTGAATCTTAACATCTCTAGTGTACATATACCAATATACCGATATTGGATCAAATATAAAAGTCAGCCGAATTAATATTGATACTGAAAGGAGACGTATTGTGTGAAGAGAAATTGAAGATTTTGTTTGATTGCTGATATATTTATGATCCACGTCACATATTCAGTTTCGGCGGCAGTTATTCCTGTTTGTCTAGAAGTCTTCTCACCAGGGCTCTATAAATAGCGAACTACGGCAGATATGTAATATTTAATGCAATCGAACCGTGTATTACAATGCCGTTATGTGATGACCTTCAAAGAGAAAAGCAAGCAAACTTGGAATAAAGTATTATTATTTTTTTTTAAATGTTTTCGGATTTCACATCAACAGCAAGTCCGGTTAACTATAATGTCCGTGCGCAACAATACCCCAACCCATAGATCCGCGGGTGAATAATAATCACCACATTACACACATCCCTTCACATTTAAATTTACATTTACATTAAAGTATTTCGTGAGGCCTTCTAAAATGTTTTTAAATATAATGAGGGTTGTAGTTGAAGAGTTTGTAAATTATTGCGTTGCGCAATCGCATAAAGGCACATCCATTAATTCCACAACCGCACACATGGATTAACATTGATTTAATACATTAATGTAGCCTTTGTTTCTGCTAAAAGAGGTGTCGAGGAGCTGGGGCAACAAGAAAATCGGCGAAATCGAGTGTGACTATTAAAAAATAAATAATTATAATATTAATATTGACAATAACAACCGACCGTCGGGGTAGCGTTTGCCGGGGAGCGTTCTCATGGCGTCTATTATCAACGCTATGGGAGGTCTATGAAGGTCTATGGGACACCCTGCCTGTTGAAAACTGACTTTCAAGGGGTACCCTGTACGTAATACAGTGACGGGGAGGGGGCCTGACCGTCCGTCAATATGTGACGGGTTGGGAGTGAGAACGTGTTGGTTATTGATGACTTTGCATCAAAGAAGCCAAGGAAGGTCAGACTTTAGAGGGCATTAGGGAATTTAACTTTAACTATAGAGATGCCTAACTCTGTAAATAAGTTTTTTAACGTGTGTTCTGTTCGGTTTGTGTGTTGAAAGATTTTTGCATTTTATTTTTCATTCTATGGCTTATATGTCTTTTTATTTATGAATGTATGTTTCCAGCCTCCAAAAAACGACCAAATAGGTTGATTGTTCAAGCAGTTTATTACGACCTATAATCACGTTTGAAAGTTTTCGACCTCTAGTGGTCGTGTAAGAAACAACAATTTGCGGCATATGGGCTGATGCTCCTATTGATTGCACAATGCTTTTGTGTTTTTCCCCTTCGATTCAGAGAAACAAATCATTTTTTCTGAGTTTATGTAACAGCCTAGTGAGGCCTGTTAACATCACATTTATATTAAAAGATTCGGATTCCCGGCCACACCAATACAGTGAGAAGGACAGCACAATTGTGTAAAATGGTTTATTTATTAGGGCCGGGACTCGATTAAAAAAAATTAATCTAATTAATTAGAGGTTTTGTAATTAATTAATCGAAATTAATCGCATTTTTAATCACATATAAATATTTGACCTGAGAACAGTGAGAAGATGTCAATAAAGTGTGCCGTCACACAGAGGTAATTTGAATTGCTTACCGAGGTCCAATGATCCCCAGTCAGGGCAACACATTCGGCTTTCTCCAATAAATTCTCTTTATCTTCCTTTTCATTGTCATAAAGCTGCTGGATTCTTTTTGTCACTGTCTTTCTGCATGGCAGCTCATATGTTGTGTCAGACGATGCAATCTGTAGTACCTTTTGCAGCCCCTTATCTTCTACCACTCCAAGTGGTCTACAGTCGAGTGCAATCCAGTGAGCTGGTTATTTTTTCAGACGTGGACTTAGTTATCCTGGCCCTGAAACCAGTCATCTGGTTGAGTGGTGGTTGGGTGTGGGTCATACTTGTCAACCCTCCCGATTTTCGCGGGAGACTCCCGATTTCATTGCCCTCTCCCGGTTTTCTCCCGGGGTCATATTTCTCCCGCATTTCTCCCGATTTCTGACAAAATCAGATTTACACACGACTGTTTCCACTCGGACTTTAATACAGCTACACCATTGTTTGGTTTCCATGGTAACACGTCTCTTTAGTAGCCAAGCAACTCAAAGTCTGAGAGGGTGAGGCAGATATGAGGCAGACACAGAAAACAGATAAAAGAATCAACAATTACTCTACTCTCTGCTCACTCCTTTCCTGTAAAATGCAGGTCAAGTCCACACATATGCTCCATCAAGGACGGTGCTACAGGCCGCAAGGCAGTGCACTTAAAACTACAATAAGCATGTTAATGTTAATCTAACAGCTCCGGCGATCCACTAGCACCCCCCCCCCCCCCAATTTTGCATTTTGAAATGCTCCCGATTTCTGAGGGCAACTATGGTGTGGGTCCTTGTACTCGGAGTCAGGCTAACGTCCACGCTAGCTTCCACGCTAGCTGCTATATGTTTTGCATTGAGGTGATACTTGAGGCTTGATGTGCTGCGGTGATATGCGAATTCCTTTTTGCATAATTTGCATACAACAGTGCTCTTATCGACGCCTCCATCCGTCCGTTTTTAAAACAACATTTCCCATCCACGGGGCCAACCAAAGCGGTCTCATCAGCTTCTTTGTTCATGTTTGACTATTGTTCACTGTGGTTTGTTGTTACTCTGAAGTCATGAACATTAGTTGGTGCTCCAGTATAATCGGTACGCCTGAAACTCATCCAGTGAGAAACGTTCCGCAGGGCAAAAATAAGTGCGATTAAAATGTGTTAAAGTCCCGGCCCTATTATTTATACAAAGTTACTTTAAAACACTCGTTTGATAAATACTTAAAATAGCGTAAGGTTAAAATAATGTTCAATGAATATAAACCAGTTTCCTAGGAAATACAGTTCAAGCAGGAGTTTATAAAATCCTGTCCGCTTGGAAACGAACTCCACTCCGGTTTCCCCTTCAGCCAGGCAGAAGTGCAATGTTCAAGTCCCTTCCAGGAAATCCAGTGCCGGGATTTCCACTTTGCCGGCCCGCCACACTCTGTCCGTCATCCTCTGGTCGCGGAGCCCTCGGTAACAAACAAAAGGAGACTCAGGGGACAGCAACGTAACTTTCATGACATAAAACCACACGCCCAAAAGCAGGAGAAATAGCCACTTCTCTTAATTTGGAGTTTGTTTGAGCGTTGAATCCGATGTTTAGAGGAGGGTCTGGTCCAGCCGACAGGAAGAGGAACTGCGGGGGTCCGTTCTTGGCGAGGAGCAGGAAGGATCCGGTCAAGTCCCCAGGAAGTGTGCCGGACTCAGATGAAAATATTTGTGGTGGCCAAACGGCGGTACTGCACTTCCGTTTGGTTGCCAGGACCGGAAACACTTTTTCCCATTGACTTACATGGGGAAAGAGTGGTCTGTAAATCGTTGGATAATTTTTTTTAAACTAAATAAACTACCCAGTATGAACACTTGTATAGCCCTTATTAAAAACATTCGTTCCTCAAGTTGTTAAAATGTGCTAATAACGTTATTCTGAGAGTTATTTCCCTCTGCATTATGAACGTGCATCTAACCCACGGCACCGCGCCGCCCGGCACGTTCATGTTAAGTGTTCAGCATGGTCCCGACCAATCAGAGCACACTGTGCTCACAGGGAGGGTGGGGGCTGGAGGTACAACGAGCCGTTAAAGGCAGAGAGTTAAATTCAGTGAATACAATACACGTAGTTTACAGAGATGCTGTATGAGAAACCAATGTGAGTTGCGTTTATCTTTACCCATGGATGCACAATAAGAACGGACCAATATCGTCTTACTGCCATCCCACGGAGCTGTAATAATGGATATATTGCACATGTTTGCTGAAATTCATTATTATACTACATGGGCTGTATGATTAAATATTGTACCGTAAATGTTGTATTAAATAAAGTTAATATTACCGACGTTAGATTAACGTCCCTGTAGCTTCTTATTGCACTAAGAAGCTTATTGCACTGTATATATATATATATATATACAGTGCAATAATTATTTCATGCTAAATGAAGCTCTGTTGCTTGGATATCACCAGATCCTGTTACAGCGTAATATAAGTACATAACGATTGATGGTTACATTAGCATAATTACTAGCTAGCCGCTAGCTGCTAACTGCCGCCTCGTTAATATAAAATCCATCATAATAACAAATCATTACCATGCTGTCATGAACGTGCGGTGCTGTTACGTGTACGCAAATTGACGTGCTTGATGTGAACGAGCATTTTGGTTAAAGTTGCGCATGCGCTATGAGCGCACATACGGGTACTTCTCCGGCATGCCGGGTAATCTGTGATGTTTCGCTCTCTCACAAGTTGGGCCATTTTATCATCATGCGCCAATGAGCAATAGGAATGAATAGCATAGGAATGAATGAGGACCCGCCTCCCACACTGTATCCAGTTCTTATTATACATCCATGGGTCCGGTCCGATCTGCGGCGAGGTGAGGAGGAGCAGGAGGGATCCGATCCGGTCCGATTTGCGGCGAGGTGAGGAGGAGCAGGAGGGATCCGATCCAGTCCGATCTGCGGCGAGCTGAGGCAGCAACTGTCAAGAGAAGAATAGCTGTCGTCTAGCAGGTAGTCGGCGTATTTATGGGGGAGTGGATTTGGAAACTGGCGAATGAGATCGCTGATTTTCACTGGGTGCCGGTGTGTCAATCGGCAGTGTCTGTGTCTTTGTTGTGACAGTTTGTTGAGGAGGTTAAACGAGCATGCAAATAAAAAGAGTTCATCGCTATATAGCGCACAACATTAAAATCACAACACTATATGTAGCATGGAACAATTATATACAGGGTTTAACCATCATTTAACCACCACCGTCCCACTGTCTAACATACTGACTTTATTCACTTTGTGACATTTAGGATGGCCGAAGACACTACACTACCCATAATCCTCAGCTATCGTTTGGGACGACACCAGTCCGCTTTGCTCTACAAACCCCGTGATTAGTCCTCAAGCTCTGTGATTTGGATGTTGGAGTGGCAGTGCGCCAAGGTTACGCTGAGCATCAAAAGAGCACTTTGAAATGGAATGAAGCCCAGCACACTACCCAAATCAGCATTCGTAATGTAATGTAATGCTGGCTATTTGTGTGTTTCGCAACATGTTCTATGGGCAGGTCTCCACTGGGAATTGTAGTTTTAAAAGACGTTTTCGTATTTCCCATAATTAGAAGTTGCCAGTATCAAACTGTGTACATCCCTGGAGGTTTAGGGGATGGGAAACACATTGGTGTTATCACATTTAAAAAATATCATCTATAAATGGGTGAAAATAGCTTGTGTCCATAATGGGCAGCATTCATATACCCACATGAAAGCGCAGGTCAGAAGAGTTTTATTTAATAGCTGGTCTTATGTCTCTGACCCCTCCTGTTTTTAATTGATAAGCCTTGAAACATGCACTTGTGTCACGATTCTCATGTTATGTCACGTTTATAGTTTTGTAGGTTTGGGTGTTTTTGCTGTTTTCCATGTCATGTTTTCCTTTGGGTTATTGTCTGGTCCTTTTCCCTGTGTTTTCCTCTTGTCATTAGTTTCCCTGGTGTGTCTAATTGTCTGATTATGTTCACCCGGGCCCCTGTGTTTTCTCCTCCCTCCGCACCTGTGTCTTGTTGTGTGATTGAGTCTTGTGTGTATTTAAGTTCTGGGTTGTCTGTCTGTCTTGGTCGGTTCGTCTTGTTCCCTGACTAGTTATGCGGTGAGTGTTCTGTTTTTGTCATTGTACATTTATCTCATAGCCTTGAAATAAAGGAAGTTCAGTTTATATCTGCATTTGGGTCCTGCTTGTTTCACGCACCGTGACAGTACGAACCGACCTTAAAATGGACCCAGCAGATCTTTTGAAGCTACAGGCGGAACGTCTTGGATAATCTCTGGAGTATATTTTTTATACGCGGAAAGGCGCCTCATCTAGACGGGGTAGAGAGGCTGCGTTGAAGGAGGCACGTCAGGAGGTTGCTCGCAAGCCCTGGCTCTGGAGCTTGTTGCCCGAGTGGCTTAGGATTTTTTCACGTAGCCCTGAGAGCCAGTCCTCATTTTCTGACCCTTTCTTGGGGTCTGGTCTGGAGTTTGGGAGTCCACGAAGCCTCCAAAAAACTCCTAAGAGACGCAAGGCCAGGGTTCCGCGCCCAACAGCCATGGTTCCGGCTCCAGCGCCAGACCCAGCAGCCGTTGCTCCGTGCTCCAGTGCCGGCCCATGCAGCTTTCCATCCATACTCCATTACCTGGCTTACACAGCCAGGGTCCAGGCTTCTGCTCCGCGCCCAGCAGCCAGGGTTCCGGCTCCAGAACCGGACCTTACAGCCATGTTTCCGGCTCCAGAACCGGACCTTACAGCCATGTTTCCGGCTCCAGAACCGGACCTTACAGCCATGTTTCCGGCCCCAGAACCGGACCTTACAGCCACGTTTCCGGCTCCAGTGCCGGCCCACACAGCCATGTTTCCGGCTCCAGAACCGGACCTTACAGCCATGTTTCCGGGTCCAGAACCGGACCTTACAGCCATGTTCCCGGCTTCAGTGCCGGCTCCAGTAACCATGGTCCCGACTCCAGCCCCTCGTCACCTGCTGACTCATCGGCCGACGCCAGCTCCTCGAGTCCTGTCGGCGTACCGGCCAATTCCAGCACCTCGTCTCCTGTTGGCTGTCCGTCCGACGCCAGCTCCCCGAGTCCTGTCAGCATACCGGCCGACTCCAGCACCTCGTCTCCGGTTGGCTGTCCGTCCGATGCCAGCTCCCCGTGTCCTGATGGCTGTCCGTCCGACGCCAGCTCCCCGTGTCTTGTCGGCATACCGGCTGACTCCAGCACCTCGTCTCCGGTTGGCTGTCCGTCCGACGCCAGCTCCCCGTGTCCTGATGGCTGTCCGTCCGACGCCAGCTCCCCGTGTCTTGTTGGCATACCGGCCGACTCCAGCACCTCGTCTCCTGTTGGCTGTCCGTCCGACGCCAGCTCCCCGGGTTCTGTTTGCGAACCAACCCACTCAAGTGTCGTTGGAGGTCCCGCAGACTGCCTTTCTGCCGGGGGTCCTGCCAACTCCATGTCTTGTCCCGTTGGAGGTCCCGCAGACTACTCTTCTGCCGGGGTTCCTGCCAACCCCATGTCCTGAGCCGTTGGAGGTCCCGCAGACTGCTCTTCTGCCGGGGGTCCTGCCAACCCCATGTCCTGTGCCGTTGGAGGTCCCGCAGACTAATCTTCTGCCGGGGGGCCTGCCAACTCCATGTCGTGTCCCGTTGGAGGTTCCGCAGACTACTCTTCTGCCGGGGGTCCTGCCAACCCCATGTCCTGAGCCGTTGGAGGTCCCGCAGACTGCTCTTCTGCCGGGGGTCCTGCCAACTCCATGTCTTGCCACGTTGGAGGTCCCGGCAACTGCTTGTCCGCCGGGGGTCCTGCCAACCCCATGTCCTGAGCCGTTGGAGGTCCCGCAGACTGCTCTTCTGCCGGGGGTCCTGCCAACTCCATGTCTTGCCACGTTGGAGGTCCCGCCGACTACTCTTCCGCTGGGGGTCCTACCAACTCCATGTCCTGTCGCGTTGGGGATTCCGCCGACTGCTCTCCTGCCGGGGGTCCTGCCGGTCCTGTGTCCTCTTCCATGGGGGATCTTGCCGACACCGGCTCCTGACCGGCCTCCGGAGCTGTCTGGACTTCACCCCTCCTCGGACTCTGCCTTGCCACCGGGCCGTCCGCCCGAGATTCCCTCCATGGACTCTGCCTTGCCCCCGGGCCGTCCGCCCGAATTCCCCTTTTTGAACTCTGCCTTGCCCCCGGGCTATCCGCCCGAATTCCCCTTTTTTGAACTCTGCCTTGTCCCCGGGCCGTCCGCCCGAGACCCGTCCTCCAGACCCCCTCCACCCACCCTGCTGGATTTTTGTTTTTTTGGGACGTCTGGAATCCGTCCCTTGAGGGGGGGGTTATGTCACGATTCTCATGTTATGTCACGTTTATAGTTTTGTAGGTTTGGGTGTTTTTGCTGTTTTCCATGTCATGTTTTCCTTTGGGTTATTGTCTGGTCCTTTTCCCTGTGTTTTCCTCTTGTCATTAGTTTCCCTGGTGTGTCTAATTGTCTGATTATGTTCACCCGGGCCCCTGTGTTTTCTCCTCCCTCCGCACCTGTGTCTTGTTGTGTGATTGAGTCTTGTGTGTATTTAAGTTCTGGGTTGTCTGTCTGTCTTGGTCGGTTCGTCTTGTTCCCTGACTAGTTCTGCGGTGAGTGTTCTGTTTTTGTCATTGTACATTTATCTCATAGCCTTGAAATAAAGGAAGTTCAGTTTATATCTGCATTTGGGTCCTGCTTGTTTCACGCACCGTTACAACTTGTCAATGTTCAGAAGCACATTTTGCAAATATGGCAGTAGCCATCGATCATCTTAAGATAAGATAAGATCGGATAAGATATACTTTATTGATCCTAAGTTGTGAAATGTTTTTGTTACAGCAGCATGTAAAACATGCCATTTATTGTTACTTTGTAATTCTACCCCACTACAATTCAGAGGTTAACCTGGTCCACTACATTTATTTTAGTTACTTTACAGATTGGATTAATGTTGTGAAAAATATACAACCCTTAAATCAGACTTTATTTACACCTGAGTACAATTCAGTGAAGGAGATTGTCAAGTGCCAACAATAAGGAGAGATATATTTGATTGTTGGTGCTTGAGAAGACTAAACATTTATCTGCATATCCCTATAAAGCATATTCATTACTCGTTATTCTCTAATCGTTCATTAAAAACTGTATATAATTGCTATTTTGCACATCCCTTTCAAGATTTTCTAAGGTTTATTGACATATCATATACACAACTGTGTAGTTATGCAATGATTGAGAAAACTTGGGTCACAGGTTCTTCAACAGTGCATTACAAGACATCAATATGTGTGTATACCTCCACCATTAAACCGTCATATTCTGCACATTTCTTATACTATCTACATCAGGGGTGCCCACTGTTTTTCAGCTTGGGAGCTACTTTTAAGGTGACCAAGTCACCGCGATCTACCTACATTAAAAATGCTAAACATATATTTATTTATATTTATACTGACTATACCTTATCTTGGTGTACATTGCATAACTGCATGAACCCGTATGGCACAATACAACTCAGTACATTTTTGGTCATTACCTTACTCTGATGACCTGCACCGGCAGGAATCTGCCACGGTTGCATAGTCCGGGCAGTAGCTGCTGGTAGCCATCCTCAAGCAGACTTCCAAATGATCATCAGTCATGGTGGAGCGGTTTTTGGACCTGGGAAAAGGCTGACTCACACAAATAAGTGGAGCCGAATAATGCAGTCAAGAAGGTAGCACATGTTCTCATGTTTGGGTACTTTCCCTGTGAGTAAGTTCCAGAACTGCTGTCCATGAGCCCTGGCCTTCAGCTGAATGTCAGCTTGTAGTGTCAATATCTCATCCTCCACTCCAGACGAGTTCAGGTGAAACAGCGTTACAATTTTTGATGCGAGTGAATCGACCTCAACATCTTCCCGAAATGGGAAGCACATAAATGTAGCTACTGGCTCGAGCAAAGCAAAGTCTTGAAAGCGCCTGTTGAACTCTGACACAATTGTCCCAATCTGCTCTGTGTAACGTGCAATGTCCAGTTGCGCACAAGCCTTCCTTTGCGTCTCCAGCTCTGACGATAGGTTTTGGAAGTTCCCCAAATCATGGCGCTGCAGCTTTGAGGACAAATGCTGCAATTTTCGTTTGAACGCATTAACTGAGCTTATCATATTGACCACGGTTTTGTCTTTTCCTTGCAGCTCTAAATTAAGGTCATTCAACATGTTGGTCAGATTGGTTAAAAATGCCAAGTCTAGCAGCCACTGATCGTCATTTAGTTGGTTGTATTCTGCATGTTTAGAGACAAGGAGAAACTCTTTTATCTCCGGACAGAGCTCTCAAAATCTCTGCAGGAATTTCCCCCTACTAAGCCATCTCACATCAGTGTGTAGCAACAACTCAGAATGGGTCAGCCTTCCCCAGATGCGAACGGAACAGTAGTCTTTGAAGAGATCTTGCTCGAATAGAACAGGCGATCTTCATTGCCACATCCATTATCTCTTTCATATTAAGCATTTTTGCGCATAATGCTTGTTGGTGTACTATGCAGTGATAATTGAGGAAGTCGGGGAAAACATCGTCCTCCCTGCACTTGGCAATAAATCCATTCGAGCGGTCAACCATTGCGGGCGCACCGTCCGTTGTGATTGACTCCAATTTGCACAGAGGGAGCTGGGTCTTCTCGATTAAGTTTTTGAAAGACTGAAAAATGTCCTCTCCCCGCATGTGTTCTTTCATGGGCAGTATTGTTAACATCTCCTCTTTTGCAGTCATATCTGTAAATACCATCCGGATAAAAATGCACAACTGAGCTGTATCACTTACATCTGTAGACTTGTCAAGTTGCAGTGAGAAACAATCGCAGTCCGCGATGTCCTTCTGAAGCTGCTGTGTCAAATCCTCGGCCATGACTTCACAGCGCCGCGTAACTGTACTTCTTGTTAGCTGGAGAGCTTTGATTGAAGATAATATTTCCGGTTTGTTTTTAAAGTCCCGAAACAACTTGTCAGTTGCTTCAACGAATGCTTCTTTTATCATCTCTCCATCTTGGAAGGACTTATTGTGCCTAATGATGGCGTGACTCACCCTGAACGATGCTTCGGTGGCTGCCTTTGATTTTGAAGTCACCTTTGTGAAAAATGCCTGCTGTCCGGACAACTGTGATTTCAGTTCCTTCACCTTTCTCTTTATCAGCTCGCTTTTTGGAGGGAAGTCAGTGTCGTACGTTCTGTGAACTGTCTGAAAATGCCGCTCCAAATTGCCCTTCTTCGAAATAGCGATTGCAGACTTGCAGATCAAACAAACGCACTTCGAATATGACATCGTGAAAAAATAATCCTCCTCCCATTCTGGATGGAAGTTGTAAGTTTTTTGCTTCTTACTTGGTCCAGCTTCCCCACTCATTTTTATACCCTTTCTTTAGTAGAATTGTATTATTATAATACAATTACCCGCTCTATCGAAATCAGTCGGAAGTAGCAAAGGCTCATTTCAAAATAAACGTCGATTTTCGTAAAAAAACTAGTTTTTTGGGGTTCGGGTGTTTTGTTTGATTTTAAATAAACAAAGTCTTGATTTTCAGAGTATGAAACTTTTACCGTGCCATAATAATAATATATTAGTGTAGAACACGTACAGTATGTATGTTATTCATGTTTTCACATAATTGTACAGGATATTGCTATATTATTTCACATGTTTTAGTTCTACACATTAATATCTGATTTTTAAAACATCACAGACAGAAAGGTATATCCGTCATTTAACGGTAAGCTATATCAATTCTGATTCCATAGATGTGTCTCCCATCACCCAAAACCCCTGACTATTCTCTCAACTCAGTATTTACATTCTTTAATTAAAAGAAAATCAGTAATATCTTTAAAAACTACAAGTCCTTTTCTATCAGCTGTGCACCGTTATAGTGTAAATATAGCCTATCTACCAATTTGATCAAATATAAAAGTCAGCCAAATTACTATTGATACTGCGAGGAGACAAAAGAAAGAAATTGAAGATGTGTAATTGCTGATATATTTATGATCCAAGTCACGTATTCAGTTTTGGCGGCATTTCTTCCAGTTTGTCCAAAGGTCTTCTAATCAGGGCTCTATAAAACTACGGCAGATGTGTAATATTTAATGTAGCCAAACCGTGTATTACAATGCAGTTATGTGATTGCTGCTAAAACATCCAATACCGAGCTTCAACGATAGCTGAGGATTTTGGGTAGTTAGATGTTTTCGCCTATCAAAACCTCTGAAAAAAGAAATGTGTCTCAGAATCGAAAAGTAAAAACACAAAAGCATTGTACACAATTTAAGGCAATTCATGTTTTGTAATTAAGGCGAGACACTACAGGTGAATAGAGTATTTTTTTTTACTTAAAGATATCAGCTAGAGATTTCTCCAGTTAATGACTTGCATTAAGGCAATTGTTTTTTGTATTACAAGTTCTCTGAAATAGCATGTTTAAATATGCAAATGAGCCATCATCTCATTAAATATGCGCACATTTTAATACATTTCAGGAACACAAATCTGAACCTTGGATAAAGCCACTTTCTTAGTGTTAGTGAGCACTCGAGTAGCAGCGTTCTGAATCAGCTGCAGCTTTCTAATCGATTTTTTTGTGAGACCTGTAAAGATACCATTACAGTAGTCGAGTCTACTTGTTACAACCCGGCTCCTGGGCTGCAACAAAAAGCAGGGAGGCGAGACGAAGGGTAAGAAAATAACAATTGTTTATTCTCAATAACCAATGTAGTGAAAAGAACCAGTCACAGGTCCCCAAGGCTGGCACGGAGAGAGTGCCCAGAGGAGTCAGAGAGCGAGACGTATCCGCCTTGGCTCCTCTTGTATTCTTCCAGCAGGTGTGGCTCATCAGACAGGTGCAGCTTCATCTGGCAGGTGCAGCTCATCAGGCACTGGAACCTGCAATCACCCACAAACACACACACCAACAGACGGCACCCCACGTGGTGTGGAGGGGTCGTCGCACTCCCTCCCATAAAGAAAGGAGTTCCAACCGGAACACCGTTAACTACCCAAATAAACTAGGAGCTCTTCTCATACACTTCGGCGTGGACAGGAGACAACTCTGGTCAATCAATCAATTAATCAATGTTTATTTATATAGCCCAATATCACAAATGTTACATTTGTCTCAGTGGACTTCACAGTTTGTACAGAATATCCGTATGACAATACGACACCCTCTGTCCTTAGACCCTCACATCGTACAAGGAAAAACTTCCGGAGAAAACCCACTGTTTAAAGGGGAACATGGGAGAAACCTCAGGGAGAGCAACAGAGGAGGGATCCCTCTCCCAGGACGGACAGACGTGCAACAGATGCCGTGTGTAAATTGAAAAGATAATACATTCGCAACATAGGTAGTCCAAATGTTTGGAAATGCATGTGTGTATAATAGGAAGATGAATCCACGAGGATATCCATCCAGGGCTCAAGATCCAGGACAATGGACCGCAGCTACAGGATCATCCATGACTCCGGATCCCGGCGTATATAGACACCAAAAAGAAAGACATTTGGGGAAGCTGGGTTAATCGGAACATGAGTACACAGGTATAGGTATAGACAGAGAGAAGGAAGAAGTAAGATGTCCCCCGACAAACTAAGCCTATATCAGCAAAACTAGGGGCTGAATCTAATCAGCCCTAACTATAAGCTTTATCAAAAAGGAAGGTCTTAAGCGCACTCTTAAAAACGGATAGGGTGTCTGCCGCCCGAACACAAACTGGAAGCTGATTCCACAAATCTGGAGCATGATAAGAAAAGGCTCTGGCTCCCATTGTACTTTTAGAGCAGGGGTGGGGAACCTTTTTCCTCTCAAGGGCCATTTCAATTTTTTCAACATCCTCCGAGAGCCGTACAAATTATTGACCTCTGCTTAAAAATACTAAAATCACAGCCCATTCATTTGCAAAGAAAAAGCAACGTCTTAATCCAGATATTTTACCATGACTCGCGCATGCATTCACGTGCACGGTTGTGGCATTACCACCAAAACAGAAATATATGGACACAAGATGTGTGCAAATGTATTTAGTTTCATGTGGACATGATTTAAGTGGTGGGGGGACCTAACTCTAGGGGGGGTCCATCCTCCCCCGGGAAGATTTTTTTTTAAATGTTGAAGTTAAAAGCATCAATCTGGTGCACTTTGAGAGCAACATTAAGAGATCTATGGATACATCTCTCAACACCCATATGAAACAGAACTGAAAACAGATTTTCTTTTTCTTTATGGATATTTTACAAATCACTCCCCCTTTAAATTGTATTCTTGATCATTAATAACAACTTTTTTTTACTGTCATAGTATTTTATACCTGTTTACTTTATTCTCTTATTTTTGTATAACTATAATAATCAAAAAAAGATGTGCCTTTACCTCACTGGTTGTAGAAAAAGCTTCTTAAATGTGTTAGCATAGCTAGCTAACCAGATGCTAATAACAACAACATTATTGACTGTATGATCAGTATGACAGATGAACAGATCGCAACTGGGCTTTCAACTAAAGACACAGCCATGCACAAACTGCGGCATGTGTACGGCTCCTTATGCGAGCACAAACTACAATTTGTGAAGTGCCGGAGCTGCGTTCTGGTGCTCTCCTTCTGAACTGCACCCCTGTCAGACGAGACATATACCCCATATACCACGTGATGACACGTTATCGTGTTGTGTTCAAGGACCCTGACCTTGGCCAGGAAAACAGGCACTTGCTTGTTTAATTTTTTTTGCGGTCTAGATTTCTTAAATGTCTTTCTTTTTTGCGTGTGTTTATAAATTACCTCGAGGGCCGTACCAAATGGTCTCGTGGGCCGTATACGGCCTAGAGGCCGGTGGTTCCCCACCCCTGTTTTAGAGACTCTAGGAACAACCAACAACCCTGCATTCTTGGAATTCACATTAAGGGCTTTGTAGGTGAGAAGAAGAATTTTAAATTCTATCCTGTGTTCTATAGGGAGCCAGTGTAAGGCAGCCAGAACAGGAGTAATGTGGTCCCTTTTCTTAACTCCGGTTAGTACACAAGCTGCAGCATTTTGAATCAGCTGAAGCGACTTAACTGACTTCTTGGTACACCCTGATAATAAGGAGTTACAATAATCCGGCCTTGAAGTAACAAATGCATGGACTAGTTTCTCTGCATCGTTTTGAGGCAAGATATGCCTGATTTTTGCAATGTTACGTAGATGGAAGTAGGCGGTCCTTGAAATTGATTTTATGTGGGCGTTAAAGGATAAATCCTGATCAAATATAACACCAAGAGTCCTTACAGTCTCCAGGCCAAATTAATGCCATCCATAGTTAGTATATCTTTAGATAAAACAAATTTCAGTTTTGGTCGTGTTTAACATCAAAAAGTTTAAGGTCATCCACGTTTTTAAGTCCTTGAGGCAGTCTTGCATTTTATTTAGATGATTAATTTCATCAGGCTTGATTGATAGATATATAGTTGAGTATCATCCGCATAACAATGAACATTTACAGAATGATTCCTTATAATATTGCCTAACGGAAGCATATATAATGTGAACAAAATAGGTCTGTGGCACTCCATGGCTAACTTTGATTTGCGTGGAAGATTCATCGTTGACATATACAAACTGAGAGCGTTGAGATAGATAGGACCTAAACCAGCCTAAAGCAGTTCCCTTTATGCCAACTAAGTGCTCTAGTCTTTGCAATAGGATATCATGGTCGATAGTATCAAATGCAGCACTGAGATCGAGCAAAACAAGAATAGAGACAAGTCCCTTGTCTGAGGCTATTAGAAGGTCATATGTGACTTTAACCAGAGCTGTCTCTGTGCTATGATGTGTTCTAAAGCCAGACTGAAAATCTTCAAATAAATCATTGTTTTTTAAGTAATCACACAAGTGTTTCGCGACCGCTTTCTCAATAATTTTTGAGAGAAACGGAATATTAGAAATCGGTCTATAGTTGGCTAAAACCTCTGGATCGAGGTTGTGCTTTTTAAGAAGCGATTTTATCACTGCTACTTTAAATGACTGTGGAACATAGCCTGATAATAAAGACATATTCATAATATTTAATAAAGAAGTGCTAATTAATGGCAAAACTTCCTTCAACAGCTTAGTTGGAATTGGGTCCAAGATACACGTTGATGGTTTAGAAGAGAGAATCATTTAATTTAATTGTTCACAGTTTATGGCTGAAAAGCATTCTAGTTTACTATCTAGTGCAACACTAGAACTTACGCCTCCGGGAGCTGTTGATAACACTATACTGGTCAAAGGCAAGAGGTCATTAATTTTGTTTCTAAGAGTAACAATTTTATCGTTATAAAAGCACATAAAATCATTGCTACTGAGTGCTATGGGAATAGAATGCTCAATCGAGCTGTGGCTCTCTGTCAGCCTGGCTACAGTGCTGAAAAGAAATCTTGCATTATTCTTTTTCTCATCTATTAATGAAGAGTAGTAGGCTGCTCTCGCTTTACGAAGTGCTTTGTTATATTCATTGAGAGGAATATGCCAAATTAAACGCGATTCTTCAAGTTTAGTGGAACGCCATATCCTTTCAAGTTGTCTCGACTTTTGCGGGTTTCGGCATTATGCCATGGAGCTAGTCTATGTTGTTTTATTTTCTTCTTTTTCAAAGGAGCAACAGAGTCTAATTTTATTCGCAGCGCATCTGTAGCACTATCAACAACATGATCAATTTGGGGTGGTGTACATTTTGTATAAGTTTCCTCCCTTACATGCAGACATGCTATCGAGTTAAGTATTGGTGGAATCTCTTCCTTAAATTTGGCTATAGCACTAACAGATAGGTTTCTGCTGCAGGAGCTTTTGACTAATGCTTTGTAGTCTAGTAACAGTATTTTAAAAGTTACTAAGAAATGATCGGATAAAGCAGGATTATGCCGTTCGACTAATAGTTCCTCAATTTCAATACCATAACTCAGAACAAGGTCGAGAGTGTGATTATAACAGTGGGTTGGTTTATTTACACTCTGACGGAAACCAACATAATCGAATATAGAGTTAAATGCAACAGTAAGGCTATTTTTATCATCGTCAACGTGAATATTAAAGTCACCTACGATAATCAGTCCCCTGACCCGGCACATGGAAAAGCCCGGAATTTTTTTCCAGAAATGGCAAAGTAGCCCTTGGCAACAAAACCAAGACCTGACCCCCAGGACCAAACGAGCGCTGCTCAGTTTTTTCGCTCATACAGATTTTCCATCCTTACCTGTGCAGATGACAACTTCTCTCTTGACCGAATTGGCTTACCTCTCATTTGACACGTGTGACATGATTTAATATGCAGAGACACATCTCCTTAAACAAGGCCAAAATAAATACCGTAACATGTAATTACATGTTTCACGGACACCCAGATGTCCCGATCGCTTATGCGCTTCCTTGAGGACCTCCTCACGAAATTTGACAGGAACCACAATCTGATAGACTGGCTCACCAATGAAGCCTTTCCTATGTGACAACCACTTTCTGACCTGCTGCTCCCCTTGCAGCAGACAACCACCGGTAGCGCCATTTCCATCCTTGGTGGAAAGAACCACCTCAAAAAACTGACTGAGGGAGACATCCGCTTTCTGCTCTATAACCAACTCACTGCGGGATACCGACAACAATAAGTCAGGAACAACTACGGAATCCATCTCACTCACCTCTTCACCCTGCTCAGACTCCCCCTGTGCACGACTCACAGCCCGTGTCACAGCGCCAGCCACAAACACTCCAGGAGAGCACTTTGCATTCTCCTCTGTGTTAACAGTCACAGTGGGTGAAGATGACTGCATGGTAGGCGGTGGACCCTCAGCCCACACACGGCTGCCAGCCAGGCCGTTACCCAGGATAACATCCACACCTTCAATCGGCATTGCAGGACGGACCCTCATGGCGACTTCACCCTGTACCAAATCAGAGTTAAGCACAACAGAATGCAGAGGAACAGGCACAACACTCATTCCCATACCTCGCATCAGGACAAAATCCCCAGTTCTAGATTCTTCAGAAAACGGTAGCACAGAGCTCAGAATGTATGAATTATACGATGCCGTGTCTCTCAAAATGTTTACCGGCACGCTGTTGTCACTTCACACCAATGACACGTATCCGGTTGACAAGAATGCAGAAAACAGTAGTTCCTTCAACCTGCATGGCTCGCTAACCTGCTGACAGGGAGAGATGACAGTTAAGGGTACCACAGACACCGCACAAGCAGCAGAATTAACCTGGCCTACATGGTTCTCCCTGCTAGCCTAGCTTCGGGACAGTCAACCTTCCAGTGCCCCCCCCCCCGCAGAAGTGATATATATATCCAGGGTTGGGAGGGTTACTTTGTAAATGTAATCAGTTACTGATTACTGAATACATGGCTCTGAAAGTAATCTGAATACAGTTACAGTTACGTGTCTTAAAAAAGTAACGTATTCAGATTACTTTTAGATTACTTTCTTTTTCCATCACAGATGGGTATGTTTTGGTGAACAAGAGACACAAAAAGCAAAAGGACACTAAACGTGTTTTTACTGTTTTAATGGCTTATCAAGAGCACAACTGAAACGAGCACAACTGAAACGATGTAACATAATAAACTTTTTGGGGATGCAGCTTAAGATGTGAGGAGTGAGGGAAACGGCTTAGAACGGGCGTGTCACATTCTGTCCTGCCAGTGTTGGAAGGACATGAATTAAAATGTCGAACTCAGGCTTCATTTTAAGAACATTTCAGACAGGGGTTTAGAACTATATTTGTTTAACCACCGGATTGGCAAAACAGGAGAGTGTGTGTGCACCAGTCATGTATGTGACACTCACAGTATCTGCTGCCCACAGATGTTTTATAGAAGGAAAACCTCCTTCACTTCCCTTTTTTTTTCAAACGCTCCCTTTTTTTGGTCCATCTGCGGCGGTAATAGGTTTTGTGCGCTGTGATGATTCGGCTGTACCTTTAGTAATGAATATTAAATGTTGTGAGGAAATCTTTCCACCAATAATTCCAATAAGTAATCCAAAATGTATTCACTTCAGGTTTACGAAAGTAACTGTAATCAGATTACTCGTTTTTCAAATGTAACGCGAGCTGAATACAGTTACTTGATTTTTGTATTCTGATTATGTAACGCCGTTGCGTTACATGTATTCCTTTACAACCCAACCCTGCATATATCTGAATCACCATGTGGCTGACCTCGCATCCGACGCTCAGGTTTACCCCAGTGCGGATTAGCTTTCTCTTCCCATCTCCCTGCTGCACGATACATACCAGCTTCATCCGGTCCCCTGAAAACTTGACCGCCCCTGTACTTTAGCACATAGTCATCAGCCAGTGCAGCAGCCTCTGCAGCAGTCTTCACTTTGCGCTCGCTGATGTAAACCGCAATGTGGCTGGGTACAGAAGTTTTAAATTGCTCCAACACCATCAACTCACATACTGCAGTATACGTATCGACATTCAGGGATTTACAACACCTACTGAAAAAGGTAACCAGATCCCTGGCAAACTCAACATGGGTCTGTCCGCTAGACTTCTCCCAGGACCTGAACCTCTGTCGATATGCCTCAGGGACTAACTCGTATGCCTTCAGCACAGCAGTCTTAACAGTCAGATAAACCTTGCTCTCTGCCACCATCAGAGCAGAGTAGGCTTCCTGGGCTTTACCCGTTAACACACACTGTAACAATAAGGTCCCCTCAGCGTCAGACCACTCTCTGCTCTCAGCTACATGCTCAAACAGGGAAAAAAAACGTTCTGGGTCTCGTTCACTAAACTGAGGCACTACCCGCAAATGACTGCCAACGTCAAACGGAGTAGCTCTACCAGGGAAATGAGATGCCTGGCCTGCAGCTAGGGTGGCCATTTCCATAACACCAAAAAGGAGGACACTTTGGGATGATCTTTTAGTTTTTATCCTGGCTTCACCTTCACACTCAAAACACAATAAGACTAGTGTACTAACCACAAGTTAAATGTCTATTTACGATACTTTTGCCCTTTCCTGGCTGCTTCCAAGAGTTTTTTGTTTGTAAGGAGTCTCTGGTACATGTCTGTGCACTCAAATGTGAAGTTGACACAAATTTGCAGCTCTGCCTTGACACTGTCCACATCCAGACGATTTCTCTCATTTCTCCATGCTGAGGTCATCATTGAGAACACACGTTCTGTATGTGCATTGCTACATGGGATGGAGAAGATGTAGGCGCTGATCTTCCTCAGATTCACAAGTGGGACTTCTGCTTTGGAAAACAGTTTCAGATACCGCTCCTCACTGTGGCATCCTTCCATTTCTGAAGAGCTGAGAATAGCTTCCACCATGCCATATTCCTCATAGAGTCCATCCATGTCAATGTCTTTCAGGCTGCAGGCTTGGACTGCATCACTGTATTCTCCATAGGACACAGCAGTTGTGAGGCCAAGTTTTGACACTTTACTATGAAAGCTGTTCTCAGAGAAGTCATACCTTTCACTCACGTATTTCTTGGCTCTTTCATAGAAAACAAGAAAATCAGCCTCACATTTCTTAGCCAGATCAGGGGTTAGCTGCTTGAGTTTGTTGTTCACAGCAAAGCCAAAAAATGTGTCCTTTAACCTTCTCTCAAGTTTCCCTTTCAGTTCAGTCATTACCTTAAACACAGAGGTTATGCTGAATGATTTGGCCTCGAGTGCTTCAATGCAGTCTGAAAACACTTTCAGAATGTGACTGAGGAAGAGAAAATACATCTCAGATACTTCGTTGCCATCCTCTCCAAAGCATTTCCACAAAATCTTGGAGCATTCCTCCTCACCTAGACTCTGAAAGTAGCTGGTCAGGGGTCTCCAACACTTCAGGATTCTGTCAATAGATGGCAGCAGAGACAACCATCGCGTGACAACGTGCCGCAGCAGATTGCATTCCTCCACTTCCACAAACTCGCAGAATTCCTTCAACTGCGCCGTTCTGCTAGCTGAGATGCTAAAATGGCTATACACCTTAAGCACAACATTTTCAATGTCAATATCCAAGTTGCTTGCTGCATATCTTGTTGCATTGTGCAGAATATGGGCTAAACAGTTTGCAGCGAGCACGTCTTTTTGAGCCTGTCTCAGTTTCTGATAAACACTGTTGTGTTTTCCATAGTTAACGCTGGCGTTGTCTGCTGCTATGCTGACATTCTTTTCACATCTAGTCCAGACATCTCCAGTTTAGATAGCAGCTGATTTGTTATAGCTTCCGACTTTTCGTTGCTATCACTGTAAAAATCCAACAGTGCATGTTGCACGCCCTCCTCAAAGTGAAAATATCTCATTACAATGGGGAAACACTTGATCGTACCTTTGTTTGATGCATCACTTGCCACTGAATAATGCAGTTCATTTTCTTTTATGTAATCCACATGCGTCTGGACAGAGTAGGGTGCTAGGATATTTTCGCACAAAGCTTTGGCTTTTGTTTTTCCACAGGTCATCCCTTTTGCTATTGATGAGTCGTTGTAGATTGTGCGATCAACTTTTATTCCACAGTCTACACTCCTGTATGACTGGTGATGCTTGACGGCATGATAAACTTTACAAAGTTCTGCTGCGGAGATTTTGTCATCTTGAGGCGATGAAGCTTCACGGAAAAACGATAAAAGTGAAGAGGCACCTGCGCTTTGATCGTTGCTTTTGTGCTTATCTGTGTTAGCATGTCTGTCGACAGCACCTTTTCCTTTGCTACTTACGTCCACATCGCAACGACACAACGTGCAAAAAGCATGGAAGTCGTCCTTTCGGCTTTTTGTGAGGAATCCATGCTCTTTCGACCATTCAGGATTAAATGAAGTCTTTCGTTTCGGCATTTCTGCGGTTTAACCTACCGCTAACTAGGCGGAGTTGGCTCATGAGCTATCTGCTAGCGCTAACGTCACTCTGTGCCACAGTGCCATGCCGTGAACGTGACGTCAAGAAGCACATGGCTAATTGTTTACGTTTATTAACCAATGAAATACAAGATATTTATTTGACATCACATTCAGCCAATAATTTATAAGATCACAAGTCTTACAGGGATATATACTTACACATAACTTATTTTTTGTATTTCTTTGTATAATTGTCTATTTTTTTTTTATACCCTAAAAGTATAAAATGGGGATCACCTCAAAAGGAGGACAAATGAGCGTCCGGCTCAAGGCTGCGCCGGCAGACGGACACAGACATTGAAAACCGGACTGTCCGACCTAAAACCGGACGGATGGCCACCCTACCTGCAGCCCCAGCAGTTAAATTCTACCTCCGCTCCTCTAACTCAAGCTTCCTAATTTCTACCTCCGCCCTCATTTTCTCCACTGCCATTCTCTCCATTTCTGTCTGCAACAGCAACAGGCTCTCCCTTTGCTCAAACGTCAGGCCTGCATCACGGCAGCCAGACATATTGACACTGTCTCCGCTAGGACCAACAGTAAACATACCCCCTTTGAAAGCACCTTCCTCAAACATATTTGCTCTAACAATCTCCCTCATGTTCTCCTTCATTCTCTTATCCCCAACATCCAAGTGAAAATGTTCAGCCACATAGATCAGCTGCTCACGTGAGAGAACCTCCAACTGCTCCTCTGAAGGTGCCCTCAAAAAATCCGCCACACTCCCCATGTTGACAACACTGTGTGGCACGTTCATGTTACAGAATGGTTTAGGCTAGGTTGCAGCTCCACCCTGTGGACGTATTGTGCCTGTGTTATATATATATCTGCCTCACGTGACTCTACCCCAGTTGTATGATTACCTGCTTAATGTGAATACACGGCGTTGAGACACAGCCTGATTTGCCTTGTTTATTAATGCACCTACATCTACAAACATGGTGTCAGAAGCTCAAATAGGACCCAGCTGTGGACTGCATGCTACTGTCCGTCGCTGAGACGGCGTGCATTTATTTGTTTTGGTGAGGTTTAGCAGTTTCAGTTAGCCTGTTAGCATTAGCGTCACGTTGGAACAATGGCATCCAGCATCCCACCTCCGGAGCCTATGAAGATGGCGGGGGACATCCACGGCAACTGGGTGAGCTTTCGAGCAGAATTTGAGGATTATCTGCTTGCGACCGGGCTCAGCGAGAAAGAAAAGCCGGTACAAGCAGCTACGCTAAGGAGGCTAATGGGGAACGACTGCCGCCATGTTTACAAACACAACCTGGGACTCACCGCGGACCAACAAAAGGATGCGGGTGATATACTGGTGGCACTGGAGCAATACTTCACGCCCGCAAAGAACGTAATCTTTGAGAGGTACGTTTTTGGCAACCTTAAACAAGAGGATGGAGAGCTCTTGGATGCGTTTGCTACCAGGCTGAGGGAAAAGGCTGCCTCTTGTGAATATGGAGCTATAAAAGATGAACTCATAAGGGACAGGCTTGTTCTCGGGATAACTGACGAGGGTGCTAGACGTCGTTTACTAAGGGAAAAGGACCTTAAATTGGACGAGGCCATTAAAATTTGCCGTGCAGCCGAGGTCATGGACAGCAAGTTAAAAACCATGTCACTGGGCAGCTCTGGACCTGGGGACAGCATTAATGTCACACAAGGACAGCGATATGGACGGAGGTCTGCCAGCAGGCCATCCGAGTCCACCAACACATCTGCACAACCACAGAGCATGAGAGACGCTGGCGAATGCAAGTACTGTGGCACACGGCACAAGCGTGGGCGTGACCTGTGCCCTGCTTTTGGTAAATCGTGCCGCTCGTGTGGCACTGCTAACCATTTTGCAAAAGTATGCATGAAAAGAGGCCAGCAGGCACGCCAGTTGAATGCTGTGGATGACCCGTTGCCAGGGGAACTGGAGGACAGCGATGAGAGAGACGTGTACACAGCGGAGAGCGTGGGGGCTGTGAACACTCAAGGTAAAAAGTGGTTTGTCAACCTGCCACTGCAAAGTGGGGTTCAGAGGTGCCAGCTCGACTCTGGAGCCACTTGCAATGTGATGAGCATCAAGGACAAGACGAGACTGGCTTCTAGAACGCCTCTTCTGAAGAGTCTCACCAGATTAAAACTATACAACAGTGAGTGGATGAGCTCATTAGGTGTGTACAGCACACAATGCGTCATTAGGGGTAAGACGCACAGACTGGACTTTGAGATCGTGCATACTGGCCAGAGGCCCTTGCTTTCGGGTGAGACATGTGAGAGACTTGGTCTGATACGCTTCACCATTCCTGAGGAGCTGAATAAGGTGGAGCACTGCAGGAAGGGAGACCTGACCAAGGAGTGTCTTGTCAGCACCTACCACGACGTGTTCACCAGCCCTGTTGAGTCTCTGCCCGGTGATATTCACTTTGAGCTGGACCGCACTGTGACACCGGTGCAGTGTGCTCCCAGGAACGTTCCAGTGGCCCTCAAGGCAGCTGTTAAGGCTCAGCTTGATCGATATGAAGAGGAGGGACACTTGACCACAGTCACTCAACCCACGGACTGGATTAGCAATCTAGTCATAGTAAAAAAGCCAGACAAATTGAGACTATGCATTGACCCGAAGCATCTCAACCGTGCTCTGAAACGGTCCCACTACCTTATGCCCACTTTAGATGACGTGTTGTATAAGCTGCCAAAGGCACGTATATTCACCCTGGTGGATGCACGTGATGCATTCCTGCAGTGCCGCTTGGATGAAGAAAGCAGCCTGATGACAACATTCTGGACACCGTGGGGTAGGAAACGCTGGCTGAAACTTCCTTTCGGTGTGTCAGTTGCCCCGGAGCTGTATCAAAGGAAGCAGCATGAGCTGCTGGCTGGCTTGACAGGGATTGAGCCCATAGCTGATGACATCCTTGTAGTCGGCTGTGGGGACACAGAGGATGAGGCCAATCGCGACCATGACACAAACCTCATCGCTCTGATGGACAGATGCAGGGAAGTAAAGCTGAGACTGGGCCTGAAAAAGCTGCAGTACCGAGTGAAGGAGGTCCGCTTCCACGGCCACATACTGTCCGCGGAGGGCCTCAAGGCTGACCCTGACAAAGTCAGGGCGGTGCTGGACATGCCAAACCCCACAGATGCAAAAGGGGTCCAGCGGTGTGTCGGATTTGTGAACTATCTGTCCAGATTCATGCCACGCTTGTCAGCGGTATGTGAGCCGCTGAGGAGACTGCTGGACAAGGATGTGATGTGGCACTGGCTGCCCAAACATGATGCCGCCATGAAGGAAATCAAGGCACTGGTCACGGCGGTGCCAGTCCTAAGGTACTATGACGTCCGCAAGCCAGTCACCGTACAGAGCGACTCCAGTCAGGCGGGTCTGGGCTGCTGCTTGCTACAAGGGGGACAGCCTGTCGCATTCGCCTCCCGGGCATTGACCCAAACAGAGCAAAATTATGCACAGATTGAAAAGGAGTGCCTGAGCATCGTATTCGCCTGCCAACGCTTCCACTACTATCTATATGGGAGGGGTGATGTGACTGCAGAGACCGACCACCGCCCGCTGGTGTCCATCTTCACCAAGCCCCTCCTCAGTGCGCCAAAGCGCCTTCAGAGCATGCTCCTCACACTTCAGAATTACTGCCTTGCGGTGGTATACAAGCCAGGCCCTGAGATGTACATAAGTGACACGCTCAGCAGAGCCACCACCCCGCCACAGAGAACAGACACACTGTACCAACGTGAAATGGTCTGCAGCATGCAGCAGGAGCAGTGTGACACGGCGGCCATTCAGCAGGCAGACTATTTAAATGTCAGCAGCCAACGCCTGGCACAGATTCGGACACACACTGAGGAGGATGTGTGTCTTCAAACACTTAAGTCTGTCGTGCTGGAGGGATGGCCAGGACACAAAGAGGAGACCCCTGTAGCCGTCAGGGACTACTGGGCCGTCAGAGATGAGATAAGTGCACAGGATGGCGTGCTCTTCAGGAGTCAGCGCGTCATCATTCCAAAAGCTATGCGCCCGGAAATGCTGAGACGGATCCACTACAACCACGTGGGGGGCGAGGCGTGCTACAGGCAGGCCCGTGATACACTTTACTGGCCCGGTATGCAAGGGGAAGTCAAGGATTATGTGCAAAAGTGCTCTGTGTGCAATGAGTATGCACACGAACAACAGAAAGAGACTATGATGTCACACCCGCTCCCCACACGTCCCTGGCAGCTAGTAAGCATGGATCTGTACAGCTACGCAGCACAGAACTTCTTGCTTGTGGTGGACCATTATTCTGACTTTTGGGAGATCGACCTGCTCCCTGACCTATCAGCGGACACCACGATCCGTAGATGCAAGGCACAGTTTGCACGCTACGGTGTCCCAGACAGGGCCATTTCTGATGGTGGAGGCCAGTTTGCCGGTGGAGAGTTCCGGGCGTTTGCGAGAGAGTGGGGTTTTGAGCATGTAATGTCCTCACCGAGGCACCCAAAGGCTAATGGCAAAGCGGAGTCAGCAGTGAAAATTGTAAAGAGCCTGTGCAGAAGGGCAGACCGTGCCAAAGAGGACCCCTGGAGGGCCATATTGCATTGGAGAAATACGCCCACTGAGGGTATGCATTGCAGCCCAGCACAGCGGCTTATGTCGCGGAGACTGAGAACCCTTCTCCCTGTGGCCGACCAGCTACTGGTGCCTCAGGTCATCACGGGTGTTCCTGACAAGCTGAAAGTGAAACATCAAGCAGCAAAGCTGACATATGACAGATCTGCCAAGGATCTGCCGGAGCTGAACGTCGGCCAGCCCATACGGATGAAGCCGCTCCCGGGAGACAGGACGGGCCGATGGAGGAGAGGTGTGTGCCTTCAGCAGTTGGGACTCCGGTCCTATCTGGTCGGTGTGGAGGGGACCACGTATCGGCGCAACAGGGTTGATCTTCGACCAGCAGAGGCGGCCCTTCTCCAGCCGTCAGTTCTCCCAGAATCCGCCCCGGAGCAGCCTGCGAGTGGGGGGAGCGCCAGAGAGGTCGTCTGCGTCCCCGAGGAGTCTCCAAGGCCATCACCCCCGAGGTCGTCGCGGTCTTCCCCGCAGACCTGGGGTACACCATGCCGTGAGTTACAGGGTCGGGCCTTCTCCCGGAGCGGACGGCTGATTAGACCTCCTGACAGACTTGACCTCTAGGTCACACACACACACACACACACACACACACACACACACACACACACACACACACACACACACACACACACACACTTGGACTGTGCGCACTCAAACACACATGGACGATAAAGATTTAAAAAAAAAAAAAAAAAAAAGGAAGTGGAGAGATTGTAAAACAAATGTGATTGATTGTTCTGAGTTTATTGCTGATGTGTTCTGATCCGGCTATTATTGAAGTGTCTTTGCTAGGTGCACTATTTGTTGTTGAAATCATTTGATTAATGTTCTGTTTAAAGGTCAACAGTTTAATGGCAGTATTGATCCTGTGTTGTTACTTAACAAAAGGAAGGGAGATGTTACAGAATGGTTTAGGCTAGGTTGCAGCTCCACCCTGTGGACGTATTGTGCCTGTGTTATATATATATCTGCCTCACGTGACTCTACCCCAGTTGTATGATTACCTGCTTAATGTGAATACACGGCGTTGAGACACAGCCTGATTTGCCTTGTTTATTAATGCACCTACATCTACAAACAGTTCACGCTACTTACACAGCATACGCGCTACCGCGGCCTGTCCCTCTAACTGCCTCACAGAAACTAGCTAAACTCCCCAACTAGTCTTCAGGTGACAGTTACGGCGGGTACTTACGCACTTTATACCTTAAGCTCAGCGAAGCGGCCAGCAAACCGGCAACTCCACCAGTAGCCTCGGCGTGCTCCAGAGCTAATAGCTCTAACCACTTTCACACCACACAAACAGCCCCCCCTACGTCCTCCAGGGAAGACCATACTAAACCAAACAGGGACAGAAACCACGGTAACTAACATGACTGTGCTTGTACTCGCTGCCATACATTTCCTGTACATTCAAAACTGCAATACACTCACCCCCGTAACGCTACTCCCAAACCATCAGCTGCATTCCGCGACAACAGCTGTGCGTAATCCGCTTCCACAACGAACATCCAATACCAAACGTTTCCCAGGTCCAAAGCAACGAGCCTCCATCTGTTACAACCCGGCTCCTGGGCTGCAACGAAAAGCAGGGAGGCGAGACGAAGGGTAAGAAAATAACAATTGTTTATTCTCAATAACCAATGTAGTGAAAAGAACCAGCCACAGGTCCCCGAGGCTGGCACGGAGAGAGTGCCCAGAGGAGTCAGAGAGCGAGACGTATCCGGCTTGGCTCCTCTTGTATTCTTCCAGCAGGTGCCGATCATCAGGCACTGGAACCTGCAATCACCCACAAACACACACACGAACAGACGGCACCCCACGTGGTATGTAGGGGTCGTCACATACTGAAGATAAAAGCATGGACAAGTTTTTCCAAATCCTGCTGTGACATTAGTCTTTTAATCCTAGATTCGTTCTTTAGGTGATAGTAGGCTGATATCGTAATTGATTTAATGTGACTGTTGAAACTCAGGTCAGAGTCCATGACTACACCTAGATTTCTGGCTTTATCTGTTGTTTTGAACATTACAGACGCTCAGCGCTAACTTTTATACGTTCTGCCTTGGCTCCAAAAATCATTACCTCAGTTTTATCTTTGTCTAATTGGAGAAAGTTCTGACACATCCATTCATTGATTTGTTCAATGCACTTACTCAGTGTTTTAACTGGAGAATAGTCTCCTGGTGAAATGGTTATGTAAATGTGTGTGTCATCCGCATAGCTATGATAACTTATTTTGTTCTTTTTCATTATCTGAACCAGTGGTAGCATGTAGATGTTAAAGAGAAGAGACCCCAAGATTGAGGCTTGATGAACCCCATGTCATATTTGTCAACTCAGATTTGTATTTACCTATAGAAACAAAGTTGTTTCTGTCCTTTAAGTAGGATTCAAACCAACTTAGAACTGTTTCCGAAAGTCCCACCCAGTTTTCCAGTCGGTCTAGTAATATGTTGTGGTCAACAGTGTCAAACGCAGCAGTGAGATCTAATAATACTAACACTGAAGTTCTGCCACTGTCTGTGTTTAAGTGGATGTAATTGAAGACCTTCACAAGAGCAGTCTCAGTGCTGTGGTTTGGACGAAATCCTGACTGGAACACATCGAAAAAGTTATTTAAATGCGATAAATTACTCAACTGTTGAAAAACTGCTTTTCAATGATTTTACCTAGAAATGGCAGGTTTGATATGGGCCTGTAATTGTTCATTACTGAAGCGTCTAGATTATGCTTTTTTAAGAGCGGTTTAATGACTGCAGTTTTCAGGGCCTGTGGAAAAACACCTGAGTGAAGAGACTTGACTATATGAAGTTGATCTGAGGCCATGCAAGGAAAAACATTTTTGAAAAACCCTGTTGGAATAATATCAAGGCAGCAGGAGGAGGATTTCAGAAGTTGAATAATGTCCACTAGGTTTTTATCATTAATCTGATGGAATTGTGTCATGGTGTTTGAATTGATATTAGGTGGACATAGGGACAACACATTTGCTGTACAGAGGCACTGACTGCTTGTCTGATTTTCTGAATGTTGTCAGTGAAGAAGGCAAATTCATTGCACGCCCTGGTGCATAGAAATTC
Source organism: Notothenia rossii (assembly GCF_949606895.1). Lineage (NCBI taxonomy): Eukaryota > Metazoa > Chordata > Actinopteri > Perciformes > Nototheniidae > Notothenia > Notothenia rossii. The sequence continues at coordinate 54,724,861 of NC_136904.1, read as the reverse complement.
AGAGGCTACTGACACTGGGGGGTTTGTTAGTCTGTTGACGGTAGCAAACAAGGCGCGTGCGTTGTTTTTGTTTTTGGCAATGATGTCAGAGAAGAAAGACTGTCGGGAAAATTTCAATTCCAAATTATAAAGGCCAAGTCTCTCTTTATAGATTTCAAAGTGCACCTGGAGATTTGTTTTTCGCCATCTGCATTAAGCTTTTCGACAATCTTTTTTCTCTGTTCTCACAGTCATGGCCTTTCTCCAGGGAGATATTTTCTTCCCAGTCACTTCCTTTACCCTAGTTGGAGCAATGGCATCTATAGCATTTTTTATTTTTGAATTAAAATGATCTACTAGCTCATTTACTGGGATGTTAGCAGGGGCAAGTGTGGAAGAAAAATTCTGAGTTAACATTTCCCTAGTATTTTCAGTTAAATATCGCTTTGTGGTCACCTCTTTTTGAACATTTTTTTTTAACAGAAATAGAGCTCTCAAAGAAAACACAGGAATAGTCAGAGAGTGCAACATCAGTCACCACAACCTTAGAGATATTCAGACCCTTTGAGATCATTAAGTCCAAAGTGTACCCCTTATTGTGCGTGGGCTCCGTCACATGCTGAGTCAGTCCATAGTTATCAAGAACACAAAATAGTTCTTTAGCCCCTCTGAGTAGTAGTACACATGCTGTTTCAATCACATTAGTATGCATAAAAAGTGACAGGTGGTGTTACAGGTCACACCTCTCCCTACTTATGCTAATGAGCTAAGTCCCGCCTCCCTTTGTTCGAGGTGGATGTCACACCTAGGTGTGAGATCCTTTGATGTGAGGGGTGAGGTGTCATCACACGTAGGTGTGTAATGCCCCCCTGTGTAGCGCTTTTGTTGTCTAATCCTTTGATGTGAGGATTGAGGTGTTATAACAGGTAGGTGTGACTTCACACCGGTATGTTATAAGCCTCTGATGTTAATTTAGGTGTTGATTGAGACTGTCTTGCCCCCGTCCCCTCACAGCCCTTTGTTGTCTAATCTAATTAGCCTTTGATGTCTGTCCTTTGATGTGAGCGTTGAGGTGTTATAACAGGCAGGTGTGATTTCACACCGGTGTGTTATAAGCCTCTGATGTTAATCTAGGTGTTGATCAAGGCAGTCTCTTTGAAGTTGTGCGTGAGACTGTCTCGCCCGCGTCCCCTCACACCCCCGGCCTCTCCCCCTTTCTCCACCCCTTCCTGTCACACGATATGAGGCCAGAAGATAGTGGGGGTGGAGTTAGGTGAAGAAAATAAATCCGTGCAGACTAAATAAAAAGCCATTGATTTCCACTCATCAAGTCACCTTTCAAAAAATAAAAATGGCCAAGAGACGCATCGATATGGGTTTAATCAGCGAGACGCCTGTGACAACTTACCGCCATCCGTCGGGAGAGCCAATCAAGAAACGGATGCAGTATCTGTGCCGGGTTCAGACGCCTCCAGCCGAAGATCTTCACGAAGAAGGGACTCTGAAAAATGGAGATGTTTGGGGTTATGAGTTCAACTATATGGCGAATGAACTGTATTTCTACAATCTGAAGAATGGAGAAACGTATGGACCCCGCAGTGTTAAAGCGACGCTGACCTCAACAGATTGGACTGTTGTTAACTCTGTTTTCTTCCTGAGATCTCCGTGCAACCATTGTATCGGAAAAAGCAGTGCATCAAAAAACCATAGAGGAACCAGCGGTGTACAAGATATTTGCAGTAAAAAGTAAAGGAACGCAGAAGAAAAAAAGCGAGATCAAAGAAGAGTTTTCACAGCTACCCCTCAGTGTGGAGGAAGAGGAAGAAGATATTCCCCCGCAGCCAGAAGTGAGAAGAATCCTGACTAGCAACGTCTAGGAAACTAAAAGCGGACCATCTGGTCGATGGTATTACCGCTCAAGCCGTTTGGTGACGCGGGGGAAGGACCCCTCTGATGATTTTGTTTTGGAGTATTTCAACTCTACATGCGGGGTTTTTCAAACATCCATGCGTGTGCCTCTGACTGTTTGGCTGAAAATGATTGATGAGAAATCTACAAAGCTTAAAGAACTTTTTAAAAAGAGTCAGACATCGATGGACATTATAATGGTGAAAAAGACTCACTTTTGCAGATTACTCCTCCTCCCACTCAACATAACAAGTCCCACCCCCCTCACCAAATCATTTAAAAGTAAGGACCGCTCAAAGACATTCGTTGAACACTAACCATGGATCTGAGAAAAAACAAGTCTCTCCCCGCGAGTTGCAGCCTGGAACAAGCGCCTGAAGGACCTCCATCCTCTCCAACAATCTAGACACCCGAGATCGACTGTGATGCTGCTGCCATTGATGTTACTGGCAGGCTGGATATGGATCAACCTCCATCTACTCCACCCGTGTCTTCAGGGGAATCGACAGCTCCTTCACACTCCTCGGTAGCAATCGACATGCTTTCCTTATGCTCCAGAGGGTGATGCTGCAGAACGTGCTAGGACATCTTCATTCCTGAATACGGTAAAAGCTGTAGTGGTTCATCTGTTGGATAGGGTCCTACATCTGTACAGAAAGGAAAAATGTTATGGATGTCAAGTCGACCATCCCAGTCAAATGCAACACGAGTGTTTGTTTCCGACCGAAGAATACTATCTGGATCGAAACTATGATGAAGGTGTAAAGAGACTGTGGACCGTTCGTTTCATTCCAGCCATTCGGGACGCTCTACACCCGAGCCACCTTCATGTGTCGGGGAAGGGGGTCTTTGGAGCTGCCGAGGCGATTCTGCACACTCTCAGAAACACAAGACTCTTTGAGGCTAAAATCAACAAGCTTTACGACCAGTTTGTAGAGAACGACGAGACCCAGCTGAAGAAGCAGCCTGGGACTTTTGGCAACGATAGGAAGAGTTTGATACTTTTCGTAAAAGTATGTTTTTTTATATTATTTGTTTTATCTTTATTTTACTTGATCTAGTGTGTCCTTCCTAACAATCATGTTTTTTGGTTTTAAATTGTTTTTTATTCTCTGCTTGGAGAAAATGTTTTTGATATATGTGACATATCAATAAAATGTGTTGGAAGAAAAACTGTTGTACTCATTACCTCACTGGGGCGGTACTTTGCATAAGCCGTAAGAAACAGAGTTTTCGTACTCAGACCGCTACAACAATTTCAAGCTGATCTTTGCGATATGCAGTCGCTGTCCAAACATAATGATGGTTTTAATTATTTGTTAACAGTCGTAGATGTATTTTCGAAAAAAGCCTATGCTCAGGCATTAAAGAAGAAGACTGGTATAGAGGTTGCCAAAGCCTTTGATACAATTTGAACAGACAGTCAGATTCCTAAAAAGATACAAACAGACGCAGGTAAAGAATTCTTTAACAAAGTTTTTCAAGCCTTATTGAAGAAACGAGGTATTGCACATTATGCAACAGCCAGTGATATGAAGGCGTGTGTGGTAGAGAGATTTAACCGTACACTGAAAACTCAAATGTGGAGGTATTTTACAGCTAAAAACACTCATAGATATATAGACGTCTTACCTGAACTAATTGAAAGTTACAATAATAGTTATCATCAAAGTATTAAAATGACACCACTGCAGGTGACCAAGGAAAATGCGGCTCAAGTGTTTCGTAACCTGTATACCCCCTCTAGCCATTGTAAAAAAGCTGCTCCGAAAATGAACTTTAAGGAGGGTGAGCTTGTAAGAATATCCAAACTGAGAGAGGTCTTTGATAAAACATATGAGCAGAGTTATACGGACAAATTATTTACGGTGTCTGAAGGCATACCTCGTCAACCACCTGTTTACAAACTCAAAGATTATGATGGAGAAGAGATCAAGGGGACTTTTTATGAGAAAGAGTTACAAAAAGTGAAGGTATCTAGTGATAAGGCTTTTCAAGTGGAGAAAATTCTGAAAAGGCGTGTGGTGAGAGGGAAAAAACAAATGTTTGTATGCTGGAAGAACTGGCCCGAGAAATTCAACAGCTGGATTGATGCTAGCGCAATCAGAGATGTATAAAAACAAACAGACTCAACGTTCAGTCCTTCATTACAGCCATGGAGATAAATGAAGGGTTCTACATTACGCTGCCGTCCAATGCCAGGCTTGATGTTTTTCAAAACAATACAAGCTCTAGTTATCAGGTAAACCTGGCACAACCTCTACACTTGGATGGTTCGTGGCAGGTCGCCATGACAGAAATGTCATACCCACACACCTGGTATAACATACCTTTAGAAGTAGCCTATTTTGAATCGATAAAGAAATCTAAATCCCCCGAGATAGTGAGCAAGGTAAAGCTTCAAATGTTTCGAGGAGGTTACTACAGTACCATAACTCAGCTCAAGGCGGAACTGGAGTCCTGCTTCAGAAAAATTGACTCTGATGTCATTTTGTACTATAGTCCAATTTACAGGAAAATTGAATTTCAGGGAGGTGGACAATATCGTTTTCGCTTTCCAAAGCCTGTCGCTTATATGCTTGGAATAAAACCAGACCAGTGGCTCAAAGTTGAAGATAAATCAGCAGCCTACCCCGCGGATATAAATGCAGGTGTAACTCATCTCTACTGCTATAGTAACGTGGTCAGTCACCAGCGGGTAGGTGACGCTTTTGCTCCTCTCCTGAGAACCGTAGATATAAAAGGAACATTCGGCGACACCATCACCCAGTATTTTAGTCCTGCGTATTATTTGCCAGTAACAAAAACGCATATCGAAACTATACAGATAGAGTTAAAAAATGATCAGAACGAACCAATAAAGTTTACCTACGGTAAGAGTGTAGTGAAACTTAATTTCCGACCTTCAAAAGCCGGGCAATCTTTTGCAAAACGATGGTTCATCACGATTTACTATGAAAATCAAGCTGGGGGGTCATTGCCTGGTTTTTATGGAGCACCCGTCATGCACGGCAGAGGTATTGGTTCTATATTCTCAAGATTATTTCGTTTTGTAGCACCTCTGGTGAGAAAGGGGTTCACCAAATCTGAAATCGGCAATCAGATCACGGATCTCAAGAAGGAGCAGGAGGTCTGATGGTTTTAGCAAGAAGGGCCAGTAAGAGACCTCCAGGAAAACGGGTTCCGGCAGGCGTTAAAAAGGGGAAGCACACAACCAAGAGAAAATCATTAGGGAAAAAACACCCCCGAAGAAGGAACGTATTTGGGAGAGGTATATTTTAGAGTGTTAAAGGTCACATGTCATGCTTTTCCGGTTATTACCCGTCCCCTTGTGTGTTATTAAGGTTTTTATGCATGTAAAAGGTCAGCAGAGTCAAAACCCTCAAAGTACACCCTGTAGCGAGTAAAACTCTAACACAGAAAATAACTCCCCAAAACGCCTCATTGGTGAAACGTCGTCATCTATTTGATTCTTCCGGGTACGAGATTACGTGAGCACGTACCCGGAACTAAATGCATCAATCCGTGGAGCCGTTACGTTACGTCCGCGGAGCCGTTACGTTAAGCCCCGTCTTATTGGTCCAAATTGACCAATCCACGGACTTCCTCACACACACACACAGTGCAGGCAGATCTGCTGATTTCTCCTCCCTGGCTGCAGGCTGATAACAGACAGTTGGGATCGCGGCGAAATTCTCTCTGCAGACCCATTCTCAGAGCGTTTATCAACCTTTTTCTTACTCAATATCAAGCCACACTTATTGTTTTTACTTTGTGTGTGCTCAGGGTGAGTTTGGCTGTGTTTCGCTGTGTATCGCTAAACAAGGAAATAACACCTCCACAGAGCTCAGCACGATTCACAACGTCCCGACCAATCAGAGCACACTCACAGGGAGGGTGGGGGCTGGAGCTTTTGGAGCTACAATGAGCCGTTAAAGGCAGAGAGTGAAATTCAGTGAATACACGTAGTTTACAGTGATGCTGTATGAGAAACCAATGTGAGTTTGGAAAATTGCACAATATAAATCTATTCTAGTAGACCTCAACAATGGAATTATGATCAGTGGAAATGGCCATGACATGTCTCCTTTAAATATGGCTCTTTTACATCACAAATCTGCTGAATGGCAGAGCTGGATTTATTTTCGGCTCCCATGACGCAGCTTTCTATTGATGAAAAACACTACACAGAGGTCCTTCCGTTGTCTGCCATTACAGAGGATGGACCCATTGAATTTTTCATTCCAGGGGACGGGGATAAATACCTTGATATGAATGACACCTTGATCTCAGGATCAAAATAACCAACGCGGATGGGACTAATCTGGCAGCTGATGTCCCTGTGGCCCTCGTTAATTATCCTCTGAATACAATATTTAGTCAATGCGACGTTATTCTAGGGGACAGGCTGATTTCTCAGTCCAGCTCGACTCATCCTTACAGAGCGATGATTGAAACTCTATTGAATTACTCTAATTCTACTTTAAAAACTCAGTTCTCTGCCGGCTTATTTTATAAAGACACCGCAGGATCTATGGACTCGATAGTGATCGCCAATGGCCCTAACAAAGGTCTAGTAAAGAGAGCTATATTCACAGCTGAATCTCGAGAGCTTATGTGATGGGGGCCCTACACACCGATATATTTTTCAGCGGGAGGCTTCTCCTGAACTCTGTAGATTAGAGAATCAAACTCACCAGATCTAGCGATGCCTTTACTCTCATGTGTGCAGAATCAGATGACTCTACATACCGTCTAAAAATACTGGGGGCCTCACTTTTTATCAAGAAAGACACCATTTCCCCTGCCGTGCGTTTAGGTCATGCTGTGGCTCTGATGAGAGGCAACGCCCTCTACCCTTTATCTCGCGTGAATATCAAAACATACAGCATCACAGTGAATTCCAAAATATGCAACCAAGAAAATCTTTTTCTGGGTAACATGCCTAAATACATAGTATTGGGTAGGGTAAATCACGAAGCCTTCACCGGAAGGAGAACGCTTTCACCTTTTAATTTCCTTCATAATGATTTGGAATATCTGGCTTTGTGTCAGGACGGTAGACAAGTACCGGCCAAAGCATTCCAACCTCAATTTAACCAGGGGTCTTAAATCAGAGAGTTTTACAACATGTTCACTGCTACAGGGAGAAACATGAAAGACTTACGTCTGTGTATTGACCGAGAGGATTTCGAACAAGGATACTCATTATTCGTATTTAATCTCACTGCAGCGGAAGATGCTGACGCACTGTCCCCTATTACAAGCGGTAGTTTAAGACTGGAAATTAGATTCCGAGTACCGCTACCACAGACTACAACTTTAATCGTATATTCTTGTTTTGATTCAATTCTGGAGATTAATTCAAAACGTCAAGATTATTACTAAGAAGATATTACATCATGAATAATCTTCGTAGTCTACTACGTCATATGGTGGGGGACTCTTTTGGGGGTGTGTGGGCGTCAGATCAGCTACCCCAAGTAAAACAATTATTTAGATACCCTGTATACATGATTGTAAACACCCACCCCTCCCACATGCCCGGAGAACACTGGTTAGCAGTGACTTTAGAGGAGGACGATGTGGGAACTTTTTTTGATTCTTTTGGATTTCCTCCCTATTTTAGTCATTACCCGAAAAGCATCCTACAATTTCTAGAAAAACTATGTAAAACTATTTTACACCATAACCAGCAGCTTCAGAATGTCCTGTCTACCGCCTGTGGTCAGCATTGTGTTTTCTACCTCTGTAAAAGCGTCAGGGTTGTCTTATGCAAATGTGTTGTCTCTGTATCAAGATGATGTGATAAAAAATGATGCTGCTTTAACGAATTTTGTGAAAAAATACCAACGGTGCGAGAGACGCCATAAAGACACTCATTTTAACCGCAGTGTTTGTTCTCTACAAATGTTTAAAGATTGTTACAAAATGTAAAAAATAAAAAGGTCCGGAGACAAAATCAATTCAGGTGACTCTGTCTTTATTAGGAAAACAATATTTAATACAACTTTAGGGGGTAAAATGTAACCATTGAGGGCTCAACTGTCTAACTATCCTTGATCTCTTCTTTACTACACTCGGAGGAGGGTCTATTTTACTTTCTTCATCGGGAAATTTAACCATCGAGGAGTTAACTGTCTAACTCTCCTTGATCTCTTCTTTACTACAGGAGGAGGAGGAGGAGGGTCCATTTTATTTTCTTCTTCTTCGTCTTGGTCTTTTCCTCCTCTTCTTCTTTTTGTCTTACGCTCTCCAGCTATTTTACTTTCCTCTTCTTCTTGATCTTTTCCTCCTCTTCTTTTTGTCTTACGCTCTCCAGTCTGTTAATTTGTTTTAAGTAAACTGTATTGATAATGAGCTTGGCGGTTATAAAAAACGGTTGAGGGAATATTTAACCCCCTGAGAGTATTTAGAAAAACCTTCCAATCCTTTAAGCTCTTCTGTATTTTTATATGAGAACGATAGATTTTTTAATAAATCTAACATATGGGATCTGAAGAGTTTATCGCCGGCCACTAGAGGGCAGTGTCACTGCTGTCGCTGCCCGGTTATGCCGTGCTCTGACCCGGAAGTGCCGAGCGGCCATTTTAGTTCAAACATTGTTCATGCACTCCGCCTCGAGTTGAGACGTTCGTCCACTCATTCATGTAAGACTGTTTCCACTATTATATTATACCATATATTATACTATATATATATTATACTATTATACTACTATACTCTGTTTCGTGGTATATATTTGTGTTGATTGAATTGCATGGATGTAATACTTTGTCAGCTTATCTTGCTGCATTATTCTGTTTTAGGGTGTCGTCATCCTTGTCAATAAATCACCGAAACTGACATTGAGGAGTGTGTTTCTTCATGACGACACCATGGTCGTTGTTGGATGCCCTGTCCCCGGCTGCGAGTTCAAATCCGATGACTTGTCTGAAGCACTCGTCATTGCTATATTGACGATTCATGGATGTAGCCACCAGCACGCAGCGCCTGTCATGGCCGCGCCAGCCCAGGCCCCAGCCCCTCACGGCCCGATACTCGATCGGCCCAAAGTTGATGTGGGCGTGTCAATAGAGGAATGGAACGTGTTCATCCGCCGTTGGAATGTATTCCGCGCCGGCTCAGGCATAGGGGACGCACAGGCCCCCTTCCAGCTGTTTCAGTGCGCTGGGCCTGTACTTGGAGACAGCCTGTTGAAAGCCGTCCCCGAAGCCGCTTCCGGACCCTTGCCAGACCTGATCACCGTCATGCGTTCCCTAGCTGTCATCCCAGTTGCTACATGCGTCCTGCGCACCGAACTACTTCAGTTACGCCAGGAACGCGACGAGACATTCCGCGCATTCGCTGCCAGAGTGCGGGGTAAAGCAGAGACATGCGCATATAATGCGGTATGCGAGTGTGGTAAGGACGTGGACTATACCGACCACATTATCCGCGATGTGCTGCTCAATGGCATCTATGACTCGGACATACGCCGCGAGACGCTAGGGACAACTGACGTCCTGGTCAAGCCAGTTAATGACGTGATTGCACTCGTCGAGAACAAAGAGATGGCCCGTAACGCTCTCCCGTCGTCCTCCCTATCAGCCATGTCGTCATTCCGGCGCTTGAAGACGACTCCACAGGCGAGCCCCGCCCCGAGCCCCGCGGACGGGGCTAAACGTGCCTCGTGTCCGGAATGTAAGAACGTCTTTAACGTCTTCACGGAGGGGCCTCGCGGGTGGAATCCTAAGCCTCACCAGGTGTGCATCGGCTGCTACAGGGCCCGCCGACAACAGAGGCGTCAACAGCCGTCATCCGACAGTCAACAGGCCGCCATGGGGTCGGAGCTGGTATCCCAGGTCTCGTCGGTGCAAGCTGGAGCCCGCCCTGGCCGACGTCGCGGGAGCCTTCGCCGACGCCGCGCCCCTACGTCGCACGGCTGTGTCGACAGGCCTTCACCTATCATACTCGAGCACCACATCTTCTCCAAGGGCGAATGGAGGCGAGCCAGGCTGAAAGACCACCCCCGGGCGTTAATCACCATCTCGATGGACATGCCAGTCGGGCCGAGGGATGGCACCAGCAACCGGGGCTCGGCCGACGGAGCTCGAATATCCGCCGTCGCAGACACTGGCGCGCAGTCGGACCTTTGGTCTCTGGAGGAGTTCCTGGCCTGCGGTTTCGCGCGGGACGACCTGCGACCCGTCAGCCTCAGCCTGTTGGCCGCCAACCGCTCCCCTATAGCCATCGAGGGAGCGTTCTTCGCTAGGCTCTCGACGACCTGCAGCGGGGGCCGTACTACATCCTGCCGTTCCATGGTATATGTGAGCAGCTCAGTCCGGGCCATGTACCTCTCCTACGAGTCGTTGCTCAACCTCGGCCTCTTGCCCATTAACTTCCCGTCGGACGACGTTGCAAGGGGGCCCAAGGACAGGCGTAGCCCTGACACGGCTGACACGCCAGTCCAGCCCCTGTCCATCAATGCGACGAGGTCAACCAACGGCGGCTGCGTGGGGCCAAGTGACCCCGGGGACGCCCAATGCTCATGTCCTCAGCGCACGGTCCCCCCGGCGCGCCCCGCAGCACTGCCGTTCCCTTGTACGCCAGAGAACAATAACCGGATGAAAGGTTGGCTACTCGGGAGATATGCCTCGTCGACATTCAATACTTGCCCCCATCGGGCACTACCATGCATGGAGGGGCCGCCTATCGAGATGCACGTGGACCCCGCAGCTACGCCTAAGGCATGCCACACCGCGGCTACGGTGCCTCTACACTGGCAGCGGAGGGTTCACGATGACCTCCTGCGGGACGAAGCCCTTGGGGTCATTGAACGCGTGCCGTACGGCGAGCCGGTGACGTGGTGCCATCGTATGGTAGTCACTCGGAAGCACGACGGTTCCCCCCGCAGGACCGTGGACCTCTCCCCCCTCAACAAGTTCTGCCAACGTGAGACCTTCGCCACTGAGTCCCCGTTCCACCTCGCACGCCGCGTCCCGAAGGGCACCTGGAAGACCGTCACGGACGCCTGGAACGGCTACCACAGTGTTCCCCTGCGTGAGTCGGATCGCCACCTCACTACCTTCATCACGCCCTTCGGCCGTTGGCGCTACACCAGGGCACCACAGGGTTTCCTGTCGTCAGGGGATGGCTACAACCGTCGGTTTGACGCCGTCCTCTCGGACTATGAACGCAACGAACGTTGTGTGGATGACACCATCCACTATGACACCGACCTGGAGCAACACTGGTGGAGGACCATCGACTTCCTGACGCGTGTCGGCCGATCGGGGATCGTGCTGAATCCGGACAAGCTTCAGTTCGCGGAGAGGTGCGTCGACTTCGCTGGCTTCAGGGTGTCGGAATCTACCATCGAACCGCTCCCAAAATACTTGGACGCCATCCGGGACTTCCCCACCCCAGGCTCCACGACGGACATCAGGAGTTGGTTCGGCCTTGTCAACCAGGTGGCTAACTACGCCCAGTTGCGTGACACGATGGCTCCATTTAAGCCGTTCCTCAGCCCACGCTGTGCGTTCCTATGGTCCCCCGTTCTGGAGGAGGCCTTCCAGACGTCCAAGCAAGCCATAATGGAGGCCATCCGCGAGGGCGTGGAGATCTACGACATGCAGAAGCGTACCTGCCTCCGCCCTGACTGGTCCATGCGTGGCATTGGCTACTTCCTGCTCCAGCAACATTGTCACTGTGCCTCGGGCATACCGGACTGCTGTCCAGGAGGGTGGAGGGTCACCCTCGCGGGCTCGCGTTTCCTGTCCCCTGCGGAGCAGCGCTATGCAGCCGTCGAGGGAGAGGCCCTAGCTGTGGCATGGGGCCTGGAACAGACGCGGTACTTCACGCAGGGGTCCGACAACCTCGTCGTGGTCACCGACCATAAGCCGTTGGTGAAAATCTTTGGCGACCGTACGCTGGATGAGATCACAAACTCGCGTCTGTTTAGACTGAAGCAGCGCACCCTCCCATGGCGCTTCGACATTGTGCATCTGCCTGGCAAGAGCAACTATGCCGCTGATGCCACGTCGAGGCATCCTTCCCCCTCGGGTTCAGCGAACGGCCTCTCATTGGGGCTGCCGAGCGGGCCTGACGCCATGGAGTTAGCACTCATGGCCTCCATCCGCGACGACGCACGGGAGCTCGGAGCCGTCTCTTGGCCCCTCCTCGCACGGGAAACAGCGGCTGATGGATGCCTCGGCCACCTCCTCCAACTCATCGAGCAAGAGGGTGGGATTGACGTTAACGACCCTGCCCTGGCGAGTCTGTCATCGGTCTGTGAGTCCGTCTACGCCCAGGACGGCGTCCTGCTCTATCGGGACCGCGTCGTGGTTCCCCCATCCCTCCGTGGGAGGGTCCTTCGGCATCTCCATGCCGCTCACCAGGGGACCTCAGCCATGGGGCAGCATGCCCGAGCCATAGTTTACTGGCCCGGGATGTCCGGGGACATTCAGGCCACCAGGGACGGGTGTGCAGACTGCAACCGCAATGCTCCGTCACAGGCGGCTACACCCCCCCGGCCGTCCCCACCCCCGTCCACGCCATTCGAGGCGGTGTTTGCTGACTTCTTCGACTATGGGGGCCGTCACTACCTAGTTGTCGGGGATCGGCTCTCGGGCTGGGTAGAGGTCCTGAGCTCTACGGCGGGTACTGCCCTGGCGGGCTCAGCTGGCCTGGTCCAACACCTCCGGTCGTTCTTCGCCACCTTCGGCGTACCGGAGGAGCTCTCGAGCGACGGTGGTCCGGAATTCAAGGCGAGCCACACCGAGGACTTCCTCCGCTTATGGCACGTCGAACACCGTGTGTCTTCCGTTAGCTTTCCGCAGTCGAATGGGAGGGCGGAGGTTGCGGTTAAGACTGCTAAGCGCCTCTTGATGTCCAACACCGGCCCGTCGGGCAGCCTTGATCAGGACCGCTTCCTGCGCGCTATGCTGCAGTTGCGTAACACGCCTGACCCCGACTGCGACCTCTCGCCAGCACAGATCATCTTCGGCCGCCCACTTCGTGGCTCGCTCTCCTTCGTGAACCGCCTCGAGAAGTTCTCGAACCCGCATATCCGCCTGCTATGGCGCGAGGCATGGGCGGCGAAGGAGGACGCCCTTCGGACCCGTATGTCCCGTACCACCGAGTCTCTGGGGACTCACTCGAGACCGCTCCGCCCATTGGCACTCGGCGAAAGGGTATTCCTCCAGAACCAGCAAGGCCCGAGCCCCCACAAATGGGACAGGTCGGGGATCGTGGTGGAGTCGCCGGGCCACGACCAGTATCGGGTCAGGGTTGACGGTTCGGGACGTCTGACACTGCGCAACCGGCGGTTCCTCCGTGCCTACACGCCGGCCACACCCTGCGCCCGCGAGCGGTCGGCTGCGCCGTCGCCGCCGCCCGCTGCCCTGGGTCATCAGCCCCCACCTATCCACCCGGGCTGGGCGACGCCCCAGGGGATTGCTCAGCGGCCGGCTGTCGGGCCCCGCGACTCGGCTATTGGCGCTTCCCCACCGACGCCTGCTGATGGGGCGTCCTCTGACCTCGCTGTTCCTACGGGTGCCTTCCTGGGTGCACCGCTCCCGGTGCCGCAGTCGCCGCCGACGCTGCCCCAGCCGACTCGGCCGGGCCGCTTGAGGAGGCCGCCTGCACGTTACGAGCCCGAGTCTGGCAGCTGGATACGGGATGTAGACCGTTAACCTATTCCGGCCCATAGCTTTCCGGTCTGGGGGGGATGAAGAGTTTATCGCCGGCCACTAGAGGGCAGTGTCACTGCTGTCGCTGCCCGGTTATGCCGTGCTCTGACCCGGAAGTGCCGAGCGGCCATTTTAGTTCAAACATTGTTCATGCACTCCGCCTCGAGTTGAGACGTTCGTCCACTCATTCATGTAAGACTGTTTCCACTATTATATTATACCATATATTATACTATATATATATTATACTATTATACTACTATACTCTGTTTCGTGGTATATATTTGTGTTGATTGAATTGCATGGATGTAATACTTTGTCAGCTTATCTTGCTGCATTATTCTGTTTTAGGGTGTCGTCATCCTTGTCAATAAATCACCGAAACTGACATTGAGGAGTGTGTTTCTTCAGGATCCTTTCACAGCTCTACCCCTGTCTATAAATTCACACGTTTCACTCCATCCACCGCTGGTTTGGACAAGTTTATTCATAATGTACTCTGCATTCTTACGGTAATGCTTAGGGAGGTGTTGAAGTACCTCGTTCTTTATTTTATCAATGGACATGCCATCCTTTTCTTCTCCTTTTACCAACCCGTGTCTTCAGGTAGAGTTAAAGTAATATGTCGTTCCTCCTGACCCTCTTGCTTGAGTAAGGTGAGATATCTCTGCAGCAAGCCGTTGTATTTTCTTATTTTTTCATAAGGGGGTAATCCTGCTTCGTTTAGCACTGCTCTCATTTTTTCATCCAGAACATCTTCGGCAGTGCGTCTCATTGTTTCCTTACTATGGGGGTTAGTTACACCCGCCTGATTGAGCTGATTAAACTGGTGAGGTCATAACAAAAACATCTTTTGACTCATGGTCGAATGAGCCCTCCTAAAAGTTGTCCTAAAATGGGGATCACAGCACCCAGGCAAAATTTAGTTTTAAAGTTGGCCTTTTTATTGGCCAAGAGTTTGAAAATGTTCTTTTGTTTCTTGAGTTTATTATACTGAGCACCAGATAGTGGAATGTTACCCTTTAGAAGATTTAAAGAGAGCTCACAGAGTGATTGAAGGAAAAATCCATGGAGCAGTTCTTGAGAATATCCTTACGCTTCGAGGGCTTGGCGTTACACAAGGCCTTAAGCAGGGGCATGTTTCTTTTTAAACGGGCTGACATCCTGTTTCAAGTTTTCTGTTTTGGTATGTAAACAACTAACCACTGATTAGGTAGTGCTCCCGATCTAAGTCTGTAGATGTCTGGACAGCTGGGGGTCATGTCTACGATTAAATAACCGTGAGGATCGGTGGCATCTTCAAAACTTTTGTAGGAAAAATGATTTATTGCCAGGGTATATTTGTTGAGCAAGGATGTTCATCTGTAATCTGTCTCGGGGGTTTTTAAACAAGATCATGTAATTAGTATTCAAACTAATGGTACAACTATTTTTCCCTTGATGAAAAACATTTTGTGTAATCATCATAACACTCATATTCCTGTGATGGCGGTATTGGGTGAAAAGTCTGACTACTTCAGGATGCTCAGAGGTCTGAAATATAACATCGTCCAATATAATCAAATGACTTTGATCAGGAGGAAATAGAGATTCGTCTTCAAATGATTCAGGCAGACCTTTGACGAATTTCATATTTTTATTCTTTTCCTGCAGTTCTGCATACATTGGCTGGAAAGAAGTATAAATCCACACAATATTTTGAGGCTGTACATTCATTACATGAATACAATTTTGCAATACATTCTTGACAAAAAAAGTTTTTCCACGCCCACTGGGGCCAACTACTAAACAAGAAAAAGGAACACGTAGTCTGGGCTCAAAATCAATTTGGCTGGATGAAAACATTTTGTCTCTTCTTATTATTTCTCAATACCCAAAAGGCAAAGTATTTCCTCCGTCTAGCAGACGTCTTTTATTAAACCACTCTGAACTTTTTGGTGAATGACACATTTCTCAAAATGAAACCCTCTTTATTCCGTACAATGTTATGTTGCAGGGCCTGAAGACACCTCCCCCTCTCAGATTTTGAACGTAGCCTTCCACCAGATCTGTTAGACTGTCAAAGTTCACTCGTTCACAACATTCATGCGTTTGTGTAATCCCTTTCACACGCATCACAACCTTTTTTGGATTTTTGGTTTGGTAAGCATAACTTTTCGGACCTGCTGAAACAAACTCTTCAATCGTGTCGCCCCCCAGTTCATCTGTCAGATCCCCCAGATAAACCCCCATGGGCAGTGGAGTCTCCCCCTGTCTTGTCACATAGATTATACTATCTGTGTCGTAGTAGAAAACTCTGTGCTGTAATTTCTCCAATTCACTGTACAGTTTCAGCCTGGCATAGGCAGTAGTGAATGCTGCAATGAATATGTTATCTACCTTGTTGGGAGGCTACTTCTAAAGGTATGTTATACCAGGTGTGTGGGTATGACATTTCTGTCATGGCGACCTGCCACGAACCATCAAAGTGTAGAGGTTGAGCCATGTTTACCTGATAACTAAAGCTTGTATTGTTTTGAAATACATCAAGGCTGGCATTGGACGGCAGCGTAATGTAGAACCTTTCATTTATCTCCGTGGCTGTAATGAAGGACTGAACGTTGAGTCTGTTTGTTTTTATACATCTCTGATTGCGCCAGCATCAATCCAGCTGTTGAATTTCTCGGGCCAGTTCTTCCAGCATACAAACATTTGTTTTTTCCCTCTCACCACACGCCTTTTCAGAATTTTCTCCACTTGAAAAGCCTTTTCACAAAATACCTTCACTTTTTGTAACTCTTTCTCATAAAAAGTCCACTTGATCTCTTCTCCATCATAATCTTTGAGTTTGTAAACAGCTGGTCGACGAGTTATGCCTTCAGACACCGTAAATAATTTGTCCGTATAACTCTGCTCATATGTTTTATCAAAGACCCCTCTCAATTTGGATATTCTTACAAGCTCACCCTCCTTAAAGTTCATTTTCGGAGCAGCTTTTTTTACGATGGCTAGAGGGGGTATACAGGTTACGAAACACTTGAGCCGCATTTTCCTTGGTCACCTGCAGTGGTGTCATTTTAATACTTTGATGATAACTATTATTGTAACTTTCAATTAGTTCAGGTAAGACGTCTATATATCTATGAGTGTTTTTAGCTGTAAAATACCTCCACATTTTTGTTTTCAGTGTACGGTTAAATCTCTCTACCACACACACCTTCATATCACTGGCTGTTCCATAATGTGCAATACCTCGTTTCTTCAATAAGGCTTGAAAAACTTTGTTAAATAATTATTTCCCTGCGTCTGTTTGTATCTTTTTAGGAATCTGACTGTGTGTTAAAATTGTATCAAAGGCTTTGGCAACCTCTAAACCAGTCTTCTTCTTTAATGCCTGAGCATAGGCTTTTTTCGAAAATACATCTACGACTGTTAAAGGAAGGCTCCAGTCGTGACGTCATCTATGCGTTCACTTTGTAAACACGACAGCTCATTCAACGAAAACATGGCGGAGTATTTGAGTTCGGACTCGTCAGCCGAGGAAGAAGTCTTGAGCAATGTGGAGAGATTGGATGGGGGAATTCAGCCATACAGGTTCGAGCCAAGTGGCCAGAACCGTCAGGAATCCAGGGACAGTGACGATGAGGATGAACAGCACGGTGATCTTGCTGGAGACGATCCCTTTACTCGTGCAATTGATTTCGGGGGGCGAGTAGGGAGACCTGTACATGAATGGTGTACTTGCGATCGGTGTGTAGCCATGGACAATCCTCTTATGAACATATGTTGTCATGAGCTTGAAGAGCTTGAAAATAAACTGTTCACAGACGACTTGGATTGCATATGTTTACACAGGGAATTCGACACTGTGCTGTTAGAAAAAGCTGTATTGAGAACAGCACTGGTTGCCATGAAGGATGTGAAACGCACCTCTTTGGTTTAACCAATAAATGAAAGGTGGGTAAATTTGACGGGTACAGCCCTTTCTTCTTAGCATTATATACTTTACAATTATTATTATTATTATTATTATTATTATTATTATTAATGGACATATCAACTAAAGACATTTTATTTGGTTAGGAAGTTCTGGATTAAAGATTGAATTGACTTTATCAAAAGTTTTATAATGACGTTTACATTCTAGGAGGAAATTATTTTCATCTTCAATCTCATGGCAATGTTTGCACAACCTGTCATTTACAGGAGTATTTGTGTATCGACCATATTCAATAAGAAGTGTATGGTTGTTCATTCTAAAGCGTGTCAAATGGATTATGTCTACAATTGCATGGCAAGGACATGAAGGACAATGACAGATCATTTTCAAAACCAAAACTTTACTAATTATAGCCATGATAAAATAAATCAAAAAGCATATCTACAGAATGCACTCTTTATAGAACAATATAGGCTAGGAGTCCTAACACAGGGCTGCCAACATTTGAGTTCAGCTCGGAGTGAGATTTTTTTTGGTGAACCAAAAAAAAGAAACGTGCATGTGTTCATTTTTAAAATATTGAAGTTAAATGGTGCACTTTGAGAGCAAAATGAATTTATGGTAAACAGATTTTCTTTTTCTTTATGGATATTTTACAAATCACTCACCTTTTAAACTGTATTCTTGTTTCACTGTCATATAGTATTTCATAACTGTTTTTCATTTATTCTCATAAATGGTGACCAAAACGTATGAGACCCACTGAGATAACTAGACTAAAGTATCTAAACAGAGTCCCTTACCTCACTGAGCTGTAGTTATCTCTCAGTCTGACAGGACAGAGCTCTCCCTATCATTGTTTTAGAAACAGCTTTTAATATCCGTTAAGCTAACCAGATGCTAACAACAACAATGCAAATGGTGAGTTTGGTAGAAATATACTGTATAATAGTAAAGTTATTTAAGATGATGCAATATTTATTTAAGATTTTACATTATAAATATTCCCCAAAATTATTAAAAAGCATAATCTTCCAAACTCCTTGCTGTAGTATGACCAACAGGAGACTATTGAGTTTATTGAGTTTATTGAGTTGAGTTTATTAAGATCCCCATTAGCTGGTGCATAACAACAGCTAATCTTCCTGGGGTCCACAAATAACATCAAACATGACATTCGACAGTACATTACAAGACAATGATACAAATCGTGTACTGCGTCAATTTTCCTTCAAACAGTGACTTTCATATCAACCATCACATTAAGCTTATTTTCTGATTCCCCATTTCCTTGGAAAGAAAAAAAATAATAATAATAATAATAATTTTACAAATGTCTCCCTTCGCTTCTTTTAGAGTAAAACAAACTAAACAAATACAATCCTAATCATAACTGTGAAACGCTGTGTGTGTCTGTGTTAGCGAAAGTGCCATATTCCTGCATGTGTTTAAAAAACCTATATGAATCGGTGTTCTGCTGTATGTTTACCATAACCTGTCTGCTGCTTGTGTAATTTACAATCTTTGGGCTTCTAGATGCCTCTTCAATCGTCTTTTGAAGCTTGCTTTAGTTGTTTCTTTAGAAATCTGATCTGGCAGTTTGTTCCATGCAGCCATGGCTCTATACAGCACTGTGCTCTTCATAGACTCTGTTTTGGCTTTAGGGATTTGATAGCAACCTCTTGTGGCATGTCTCGTTTTATATGTATGGATTTTAGAGCTAAGTGTACTGTAAGTTGCTTATATAGACAGGTTGGATGTTTCAGCTCATTTATGTTTCTCAAAAAGACAAGGAGTGATACCATCAGCCTCTCCGTGACTAATGTCCAGGAGAGCTTGACATGCATTTTGTTTACATTATGTATTGGTGTACACCTAAGGGCAAGCCGAGCTGCTCTGTTTTGAACCAGTTGCAGCTTTCCCAGGTCCCTCTTGTTTGCCCCTGACCAGATCATTGAGCAGTAGTCCAGTTGTGAAAGGACTAGAGTCTCAATTACTTGTTTTGTCAGTTGCGGTGGTAAAAACACTGAGCACCTCTTGATGACAGATATATTCCTCCCCATCTTTGCCACCACTGAATCTATGTGTTTCGTCCATGATAAATTGTTCACTAGGATGAATCCCAGGAGCTTTATTTCCTCCACCTGCTCAACCTCTACATTATTCAGCATCAGATTCAACTGCGGTTTAGACCTTAGTACGTAATTTGTGCCAAATACAATACTTTTTGTTTTTTGAATGTTGAGCACTAATTTGTTGCTGGTCACCCATTCCATTACTGTTTTCAGTTCTTGGTTCAAAATATCAGTTATCTCACCGATTGTGGGAGCCTGTGTATATATTGTCGTGTGATCCGAGTACATAGAGACTTGTGCTTTTTCAAGAGCTAATGGAATATCATTTGTAAAGATTGAGAAGAGTAAAGGACCTAGTGAACTTCCTTGTGGAATTCCACTTGCAACACATCTAGCACTAGAGATACTGCCATTAAAGTATACACTTTGAGTTCTGTTATATAGATAGCTTTCTAGCCATGATATCGCCTTTGGGGCAAAACCATAGCACTCCAATTTGTCAAGTAAAATTCTATGGTCTATCAAATCAAAGGCAGCGCTATAATCTAATAGTACTGCTCTCACCATTTTCTTCACATCAATCTCTTTCATCCATTGATCTGTCATTTGTGTTAGTGCTGTGGCTGTTGAGTGACTCTCTCTATACGCATGTTGATACTCACTCATCAGACTGTTAACAGAAAAATAGCATTGTATTTGATTGAATACAATTTTTTCCATTAGTTTGTTTAGAACAGGTAACAGGCTCATTGGTCTGCTGTTAGAGCCAGTGAAGGCATTCTTTGCATTTTTAGGGAGTGGAATAACTTTAGCTACTTTTCAGATTTGCGGGCATGTACCTTCCAGACTCATGTTAAAAATATGACAGATGGGTGCAGCAATGAACTTGGCTACATTCTTTAATAGCTGACCGTCTAAGTTATCAATACCTGGTGGTTAATCATTATTGATTGCCAACAATAACTTTTACACCTCTTCTGTCCTAACTTTACCCAGCTCAAAGGTGCAATTTTTATTTTTCATAATACGTTCTCTAATATTAACATAGGACTCGCAGCTAGATTTTGGCATTCCCTGCCTTAGCTTCTCCACTTTATCAATGAAATAGTTATTAAAATAATTTGCAATATCTAGTGGTCTAGTGATGTATGCCCCCTCTGATTCTATAAAGGATGGTGTTGAGTTGTTTTTCCTACCATGATGGTATTCAAGGTACCCCAGAGCTTTTTTCCATCATGCTTTATATCATTTATCTTAATCTCATAATACATTTTCTTCTTCTTTCTGTTCAGTTTTGTCACATTATTTCTTATTTTGCAATATAACTGCTACTCAGAATGATTGCCGGAATTTATTGCTGCCCTTTTTGTTCTGGTCTCTATCAACCATACATTTCTTTAGCTCCTCGTCAATCCATGGTGCCTTTACTGTTTTAACGGTTAACTTCTTAACAGGTGCATGTTTATCCATTAATGGTAACAACAATTTCATGAAAACATCCAGTGCCGCATTTGGGTCACTCTCTTTAAAAACATTAGACCAACATACTCTCTTAACATCCTCCACATATGAATCACAGCAAAACCCTTTATATGATCTCTTCAGCACTATTTTCGGTCCTGCTTTTGGGACTTTGGCTTTCCTACATATTGCTACAAGGTTATGATCACTGAAGCCAATTGGTACTGATACCGCTTTTGAGCACAGTTCACTTGCGTTTGTGTATATGTGATCAATGCATTTGGATGATGTTACTCCAGAGCTATTGGTAATCACCCTGGTTGGTTGATTGATCATCTGATCTAGGTTACATGCACTTGTTACCATCATCAATTTGTTTTTCAATGAACAGTCTGATGACAGAAAGTCAATATTCACTTCACCCAATAAATATATCTCCCTGTTTTCATCACATGCCTTCTCAATCATTTCACACAATTTATCTAGATAATTACTATCAGAGCTTGGTGGTCTATAGCAACATCCCAGCAACATAGGTTTTAAATGGGGCAGGTGAACCTGCAGCCATACCATCTCTACCTCACTTAATATCAAATCCTCCCTATACTTCACAGGAATGTGACTTTGTACATAAAAAGCCACTCCTCCTCCATTGCAGTTTCTATCCTTTCTGTAAAAATTGTACACCTGTATTGATATTGCACCGTCCTCAAACGAGTCATCTAAGTGAGTTTCAGAGATGGCCAAAATATGAATATTATTTGATATCAACATATCCTGAACACACTGAACCTTATTTGTAAGGCTGCAGATATTCAAGTGAGCGATCTTTAGCCCTTTCTTAGCTAGTTTAGCATTCACTGACATAAATAGAGATAGACTAACAGCAAATTCAGCACAGTGTCCATTACAGTCCTGATGCTAAAGTACATGTTTGTGTGTGTGTATGTGTGCATCACTTGTGTGTGCATGTGTATATGCATGCACCAAGCTACGAACCCCTTCTGTCTCTTTAGTCCCTTTTCTCAGTCCTCTGAGATGAGTGGCGTGAGTCCATTCTCACAGCCCTTTGGGACATCTGTATGCACAGTATAAATGCATAATGTGTGCCAGAGTAATGCTCAGATTAATTATTATTGCATATAGAGTAATGCACAGATTAATTATTATTACATAAGAGTATTGCACAGATGTTACTGTTATTCTAAATAATCCTATTTATTTTTCCTGTTTTACAGCTTCATTACAACGCTTACTATCACCAACACACACATATCCACACACACACACATATAAAACCAACGGCACTTTTAAGAGCCACTCTTTCTCTCACTGTCTCTCTTTCTATCACTCTCTCTCACTTTCTCTTTTAATCACTCTCACTTTCTCTTTTAATCACTCTCTCACTCCTACAAATGGCTGGAGGGTCACAAAAAAAGACCTGCCCAAACTGAAGAGAAAATATTTACTGTGGAAATTAAATCTGCCCACTATTTGAACATCCACAGCAAAACAATGTGAGACTGAAAAAGAAAATGGACAAATTCCAAAGCCAACAGAAGCAGTGGTTGTCATCCATGACTAAAAACAGAATCAAGTCCCACGTTCTTGATGACGCCGCGCTTCTGGTATGTAGTTTACAGAATTATCTCATTCACCAAAAGTGTGAGAAGTAGTTTTATTACTTTGACAGAGGATTATAAATGAACTGGTATTGCTTCACATCCACAGTATTAATTGTATAATTAATGAGAATATAATTCATGATTAATGATTTTCAAACAGTGTCAAGGGGAGAACACTGAGGCATGAACTCAATTGCACGACTCAAAACTCAGACTCAGATAGCGTTTCAAAATAAAGACTTTACTGGAATTTGCACAGTAATAAAACAAGGAAAACAAAACCACTCTTTAGAGGAAAACTATAATGCGATCTATAGCATAGGTCCGTGAAAGGTCCGTGAAAAGGTCCGTGAGGTAAGCCGATACGTGGTCTTCGTGAGACAACGAACTGACAATTAACAGGAGGGAGCTAACACAATATATACACAGGTAAAGGGGACACAGTTGGAAACAATCAGGGCGGGGAAAATAATCAAGGACGCAGGAGACAGAAAAGGGGCGGGGAGCGTGGAGGCCTGAAATGAGAGGAAGAAATAATTAAGGGTATAGACATAAAGCACAAGACAAAGGGACATGACAACTTTAACATAAAGAATAAACTTTCACAATAAGTTTCTTGGACATGACAGTACCCCCCCTTCTAGGGACGGCTCCTGACGGCCCAGGCTCCTCTGAGTTGAGGCGGTCAAAATCCTCAATGAGGCTTTTGTCCACGATGAAGCGGGAAGGAATCCATTGCCGCTCCTCAGGACCATAACCCTTCCAGTCAACCAGTAACTGTCGCCCTCTACCCCTTTTCCGACTAGCCAATAGTGACTTGACCATGTAAACCGGACCTCCATCGATCATCCGGGGGGGCGGGGGGGGTTTGACGGTGGGAACCATAGCGCTCTCCTTCAATGGTTTTAATTTCCCTACATGGAAGGTGGGATGTACCTTCATGGCCCTGGGAAGCCGTAGTCTCACTGAGACTGGGTTTATGACCTTGGTGATGGGAAAAGGACCCACAAACCGGGGAGCCAGTTTTCGGGAGAGTACGTGGAGGGGAAGGTCTCGTGTAGAGAGCCAGACTTTTTGGCCTGGCTGGTATACAGGGGCTGGTCGGCGTTTTCGGTCTGCTGCTCTTTTAACCAGTTGTGAATTCCTGCAGAGTATCTTCCTAGCCGCAGCCCACACGCGCCGACAACGCCTGACCAGAGCGTGGGC
The DNA here is from genome assembly GCF_949606895.1 of Notothenia rossii. NCBI lineage: Eukaryota > Metazoa > Chordata > Actinopteri > Perciformes > Nototheniidae > Notothenia > Notothenia rossii. The sequence continues at coordinate 54,701,016 of NC_136904.1, read as the reverse complement.
AGACGGGACCGTGACCTCCCTCTCCGTGGCTGGGAACAGTGGCGGCTGGTAGCCATAAACACAGTGAAACGGGGACAGGCCCGTGGCAGAAGTAGGGAGGATGTTGTGTGCATACTCAACCCAGGTGAGGTGCTCGCTCCAGGAGGATGGATTCTGGGACACCAGGCAGCGCAGGCAGGTCTCCAGTTCTTGATTAAGGCGCTCTGTCTGGCCGTTAGACTCCGGATGATATCCAGACGAGAGACTGACCGTGGCACCGATGAGGCTGCAGAACTCCTTCCAGAAGCGTGACACAAACTGGGGGCCCCGGTCGGAGACAATATCCTTAGGGAAACCATGAAGCCGAAACACATTCTGCATCATGACCTCCGCCGTTTCCTTAGCTGAGGGCATCTTTGGCAGAGCAATGAAATGTGTCATTTTGGAAAATCTGTCCACTACCGTGAGAACTGTGGTTTTACCTCTAGAGAGGGGCAGGCCAGTGACGAAGTCCATGGAGATCTCTGACCAGGGCCTGTTGGGAATAGGGAGTGGTTGTAATAACCCTATTCGCGACCTGGAAGAGGTCTTGTTTCGAGCGCAGATAGGGCACGCCTCCACATACTCCTTCACCTCCTTCTCCATGGATGTCCACCAGAAACGTTGTTTAACAATGAACATAGTTCTCTTGACTCCGGGGTGACAGGTGAGCAGCGAAGTGTGAGCCCAGTGGATCACCTGTGGTCGCTCGGCCTCCTGAACAAAAATCCGGTTAGGCGGGCAACCCCTTGGTGCAGGAGCTCCAGCATTGGCACGTATTACCTCCTTCTCTACTGGCCAAGTCAGCGCTCCTACCACCCGGTTCAATGGGATGATGGGTTCCGGCTCCTTGGCTGCAGGCACAGGGTCAAACAGACGGGACAGAGCGTCAGGCTTGACATTCTGAGACCCCGGCCTGTAGGAAAGAACAAAGTCAAAACGGTTGAAAAACAAGGTCCACCTAGCCTGGCGGGAGTTCAGTCTTTTGGCCTTTCTGATGTACTCCAGGTTCTTGTGATCGGTCCAGACCACAAAAGGATGCTCGGCTCCCTCCAACCAATGCCTCCACTCTTCCAACGCTAACTTCACGGCCAGCAACTCACGGTTTCCCACGTCATAATTTCTCTCTGCCGGGGAGAGCTTCCTGGACAGGAAGGCGCAGGGGTGAAGTTTGTTGTCCTTCTGTTGTTGCTGGCAGAGGACCGCTCCCACCCCCTCGTTGGAGGCATCCACTTCCACCACGAACTGGCGAGTGGGATCCGGCATGGTAAGTATGGGGGCAGTGGTGAACATCTTTTTCAGCCGAGAAAAAGCCTCCTCAGCCTGAGGAGACCACACAAAAGGCACCTGAGGGGACGTGAGGACATGAAGAGGGGCTGCAATAGCGCTGAAGCTCCGCACAAAACGTCTGTAAAAATTAGCAAAGCCTAAAAACTGCTGCACTTTTTTGCGAGAGTCAGGGGTAGGCCAACAGGCTACTGCGCTAACCTTCTCTGGGTCCATCATAACCTGACCTGGGGAAATGATGAAGCCCAAAAAAGTGACTGTTTCCACATGAAATTCACACTTTTCAGCTTTGACAAACAACTTATTTTGGAGCAGTTTCTGTAGAACCAGGCGGACATGTTGTTTGTGGGTGTGAAGGTCAGGGGAGTAGATCAGAATGTCGTCCAGATAAACAAAAACGAAACGGTTCAGAAACTCCCTCAACACGTCGTTGATCATAGCCTGGAAGACTGCAGGAGCGTTTGACAATCCAAACGGCATGACCAGGTATTCATAATGTCCTGAAGGGGTGTTAAAACCCGTCTTCCATTCATCGCCCTCCCTGATCCTGACCAAATGATAGGCGTTCCGCAGGTCTAATTTGGTGAAAACCTTGGCTTCCTGAAGCTGCTCGAAAGCGGACGAGATGAGAGGGAGGGGGTACCGGTTTTTACCCGTAATGTCATTGAGAGGTGAGTAGTCGATACAGGGCCTAAGAGACCCATCCTTTTTGCCCACGAAAAAAAAACCTGCCCCTGCTGGGGATGAGGAATGACGAATAAGCCCTGTCTTGAGGGAGGCATCAATATAGTCCTTCATGGCCTCTTTCTCAGGTCCTGAAATTGCATAAAGTCGACCCTTAGGAATGGGAGACCCGGCAATCAAGTCAATAGCACAGTCATAGGAGCGGTGAGGAGGAAGAGCCAGAGCTTTGGACTTACTAAAAACTTCACTAAGGTCGTGGTAGCAGGAAGGAACTGAAAGTACATCCGGAAGATATATTTTTGGGACTGTATCCTGCCTAACACTCCCAGTGTTACATCCCCTGTCAATCTCTGCTACCTGCTTAAAACAGAGATCAATGCAATTCTTTCCCCACCCCTCCACCCTCCCAGATTGCCAATCTATGTGAGGGTTATGAAGTTTCAACCAGGGAAACCCCAAAATGAGTGGATGTTGGGCTGAGTTAAATAAGTGAAAAGACATTGTCTCATGGTGGTTATCATTACATCTTACTTCTAAAGGCTCCGTTTGGTGAGTCACTTTAAACAACAGCCGCCCATCGAGAGCACTCGCTTCAAGAGGCTGGGGTAGAGGTTTAGTTTTTATGTCACATTTTTTAACTAAACCCCAATCCATAAGACTTTCGTCCGCCCCTGAGTCAATGAGAACACCATGAGTAACTACATTGTCTCTGATTTTTACCTGGATCCGGGTCAGGGTGCGAGGAGGAAAGTCAGAGGAAGAGATCCGGCTCACCAACGTACTCCTCTTCATTGGTGAGCCTCCTCTTTTACCGGACAAGCCGCTTGTGGGTGTCCGCGCTGCCCGCAGTAGAAACACAGACCTTCCTTGAATCGACGCTGACGTTCTGCCAGCGACAGCTTGGCGCGGCCCAACTGCATTGGCTCCTCCACGGAGCCAGGGGGCGCTGTTGTCCGGAACGCAGGTGGTGAGGGGTGACGGGGCCTCCAAGAAGAAGTAATATCCAGCGGCGAGCGTCTCCTCTGGAGAGGTGGATCAACCGCATCCTTGGATTTATTCCTTCTCCTCTCCGTCAAACGATTGTCTATACGTAAAGCCATGGATATGACAGAGTCCAAATCAGCGGGCAGATCGAGAGGCGCCAGCTGGTCTTGTAAAGAATCCGAGAGACCGCTGACGAAAGCGTCAAACAATGCAGCGGAGTTCCAGCCGCTGTCGGCTGCCTTAGTCCGGAACTCGATGGCGTAGTCAGCCACACTCCGCTGATGTTGTCGCAGCTTGATCAGAGCCCGAGCTGCTTCCCTGCCCGGCGTGGTTTGATCGAAGGTCTTCCTCATAGTGTCTATGAAGTTTTCCAGAGACCCGCAGATAGGCGAGCCTCGGGACCATTCTGCCGTGGCCCACGCTGCTGCTCGGCCGGAGAGATGAGAGATCATAAAAGCCACTTTGGAAATGTCCGTGGGAAAAGCAGCCGGTTGGTGGTGATAGTGTAACTCACACTGCACGATGAACGGCCGGCAGCCTTCTGAGTCCCCGGAGTACCTTTCGGGTGGAGCCAGACGCATGGAAGCCCTGTGCGGCTCAGTAACCCGGTTGGGATCGAATCCGGTCACCGCTGGAACCGGAGGAGTCGTAGGAGGAGAAACAGCCTGCAGGTGAGTGAGCACACGCTGAACCTCTGCTGCCAGTAGATTAACTTGGGTCGTCAACGATGTTTGTAGTTCCCCCTGGCTGCTGGTTAGATCCTGCACTCCCTGCTGCATGGTGACCATACGCTCCTCTTGTTGCCCAAGACGTTGGCCCTGAGAGCGGATAGCGTTCTTAATCTGATCTGAGTCGGCTGAGTTCATTTTGATGGTCAGTTCGTACTGTCAAGGGGAGAACACTGAGGCATGAACTCAATTGCACGACTCAAAACTCAGACTCAGATAGCGTTTCAAAATAAAGACTTTACTGGAATTTGCACAGTAATAAAACAAGGAAAACAAAACCACTCTTTCGAGGAAAACTATAATGCGATCTATAGCATAGGTCCGTGAAAGGTCCGTGAAAAGGTCCGTGAGGTAAGCCGATACGTGGTCTTCGTGAGACAACGAACTGACAATTAACAGGAGGGAGCTAACACAATATATACACAGGTAAAGGGGACACAGTTGGAAACAATCAGGGCGGGGAAAATAATCAAGGACGCAGGAGACAGAAAAGGGGCGGGGAGCGTGGAGGCCTGAAATGAGAGGAAGAAATAATTAAGGGTATAGACATAAAGCACAAGACAAAGGGACATGACAACTTTAACATAAAGAATAAACTTTCACAATAAGTTTCTTGGACATGACAAACAGAATTAACTATTATATGTAGGAAGTTTAGGAAGTGTCTCATAAGTTAAAAATCCCTAATGTATCCAACAAAACATTATGAACAAATCATTGTTTTTATTATGATGCTAGGATATTAGGATACATTCAAATGTAAACAACAGTTTTGTGTATTTATCTAATTGATCTCTCTACCTCTCAACAATTATTTTCCCAGCTGGAGAAGTTGCATGCCCTTGGCTTGAAGCCCCTGCTGCTGCTGGCGTATCCCCCTACCAAGAGGGTGCCACGGACATCTAAAATGAAGGTTTTGATTCCCATGCATGCCCAGCTTAGCCCATCAGCCAAGACATGCCTCAACAATGTGGAGGCCATTTTCAAGCTGATGGTTGCAGGTGAGATTGCATTTATTGAATAACCATCTGCAGGAGTCACTCATGCATATATTGACTATCTGTTATACAATGTGTGGTGTTGATTTGTCCTGTTATTTCAAAGCAACAAAGAGAGTAGTTTTAAAGAGCTGGGGTCTCATTTATAACTGTTATGTATGCACAAAACAGGGCTTGAAAGAGGTGTATGCCACTTCCCATGCAAAAGTTGTAATCTATATATATTTTTTAATTGACAGAAGATTTTGATGACAGGGGAAATTTTCTATGCAGATGGTGAGGTGGTGAATTGAAGCCAGATTGTAGAAATACATGTTATAAGCATCATTATACATATAATAAAGCCTATGAATCCTAATTATATTGCAGGCCAAAACTTAAATAAATACATTTTGTTCACTTATCATACTTCCATTTTCCAATGATAACCCAGTGTGGGGGATACCATTGACTTTTGCAAATATTGAAGCGATCAGTTTGATTGCTGTAAACATTTAATTACTGTATGATACTCGTAATGCTGCATGGTGGACCACTGGCACTGCTAGGACCCCCTGCATGTAAGAATTAAGAGGGGACAAGTGTTCTGGGACATCCTCCACCACAATCAGAGTCACAGTCACACAGTCAGCAAAAAAATGTGTTTCTTCTTCAAATAAATTGCACTGAGCAGTGGCTCTGTGGACAACCCTCAGCTTCTCTGGCTCCTCTGCCCTGATGCCAAGCAGATACCTGTGGGTGACATCATACTCAATCAATCATTTTTTTACAGTTTAGATTGAATAGGGTTGCCTTTTTTTGCATGTTTTGCACATTGGCCTAATTTCGTATTTTATAATGTACAGTATGTGTGTATTCCATGTTTCTGTTTTCGAACATTCAATGTTCAAAGGTGTTATTGTCATATGCACCGCTACAGCGGAGTTGTTGGAAATGACAATCTCCCAGGCTCCTCCAACAATGCAGCATACAAATAGTACAAGAAGAAATAAAATAGTGCAAGAAGAAACTAGTCCAACAACGTAGGTGCAAAACTAACATGCAGGAATAAGTCAAATATATACTTATAAAATAGAATAAGATAAGACAAAAAGCAAAATGAAATACTAATATGGGGAGGCATGAATGAAAAGGTTGTATAAACAGATTTGGATATGTATAAATATATTATATATGAACAGATAACTAACCAATGCAACATTATGGTATTATACATAATAAATAAATATGTGGGCTTTTAAACAGATTTGTACTACAAACCCTTTGTAGGTTGGACAAGACTCAACCCAGACCAAGAGGAGAACCCTGACACACCAACACCACCCCAAGACCCACCCAACCAACTGCCTGATGAAAGCTACATCTTCAATTTGGCGCCATGTGATCCATCACCCATCACCCATAGACAGCAACCACAGGAAACAGCAGATCCACCACCACACCACAATGAAAAAAAGGGGAAAGTGGGGTTGTTCAATTTGCAAATATGCATTTAATATATGAAACATAATTTATAATTTATTCATGTTTCATGTAGGACTATGTTAATCTTGAGGGCTGTACGTTCTATAAGTCTCAATCATGTTAAGAAATAAGAAAAAAGTTAAGTTTGTCTCTGTAACTCCGCCCACTGAGCACATACGTCAGCAGCTTGCTCCGCAGCCGATTAATCAGCTTCTAATTATTATTTACAAATATTTTATTCACAAATTAATATGGTCGGACTCAAACCCGTACTTTAATAGTTTCGTAATTGAACCTGAACAATATGGCACTTTAATGGACTAGATGTAAAGCAGAAAAAATTGCTAAATATATTTATTTTAAAAAATGTGAAGCTTTTTCTTTTTTAAACAAAGGAGGGGGGAGGGGGGAGGGGTTCTACCATGTTTTCTTTCCGCATCGGAGGAGTAAGCTGGTTCCCGGTTCCCGAGAACATCTCTACAAGGTAAAAGTTATTTAATGTCATCAAATGTTCGGTGGTGAGGTGAGTTTATATTCATTGACTTGTGTTTAGCGTGTTTTTTTATACTGTGAGTATTTGTAGAGTGTAAGTCCGACAGTTGCTTGATTTACAATATTTAAAACTATGAACCTTGCCCAAAGTTATGCACATTAAACCAAGCTCAGTGGGGAGGGGGGAGTCATATCTGATGGATGAGCTTGTGGCATGTTTGCATGTCTATAGGCTACGTCTTGTTTTAAATTATTGTTTCATGTCTGCTGTCAGGCGGTGTATAACTTTAGTGCGTCGGTCCGGCTCTGCATGTATACTCTTGTGCCGACTTTTAAGGGCGCTGATGCAGGTTGTAGGCCTACCTTACGTTAAGCGACCATCTTTACCCATTTAAGGTGTTGATTGTTAAAGATAAAATATTGTCTGTGGGACCGCAGTGTTTTCCCTAAAAAACTGTTTTTATGTCTCTGCTTTGATCCGCTCTGTGTTCATGTAAATACCGTAAATACACACAGATCAAAACAGAGACACTATATTGTGTGTGGGGGTGTGTCCCGGAAAGCGACACTTGATACTGGAAAGTGGAGGATATTAATGATTGTGTTATTAATGATGTGCGGTGATCATACCATGAATACGGGGGACATGCCGGACAGATCAAGTAAGGGTTACGATCCACCCGCTGTGAAATGAACTTATCTTCCATATTTGCCGTACACTTGTGTTTACGGAAGTTGAGATGTTTCTCGGTTGTGATTGGTTGTTCCTCGTCACATGACAAGCGGTGCGCGCTGCTGCAGTGCACGTCTCCATTGAAACCAATGGAAATGAGCTCGCAACGCTGATGTGTATGGCTCCGTACAAAGTTGTACTCATTGCATTAGTATAGGCTACTGTAGCTTTTTACACTGGAGGCGCCCATCTCGGCCGAAGTCGGTTCATATTAACCTAAAGGTACATCATTAAATGGTAAATGTCGCCTTTAAGGAGCAGAACATTTTTGTTTTATTTGTGTGTGAATAATGAAATAATTTCAAATATGTTTTTCTGTGATAGGTAATTGGTGTGGAGAAGATTGACCTCAGCCTTGCTTTGAACATTGTTCCAAAGGCTCTGTAGTAAATGGTGAGTATTCAAATGTTTTGTGAGATTTACTTGACTAACTTAAACTTGATCTTTAACAAATTGAAAACTAGTATTAGTCTGACAATTTCTGAATATTTATTCATAACATTTACATACTGCACACATTGCAGGGATATACACATTTTCTGATTTATTAGGCAAAAGTTATTCAGAAAGTGAGAGGCAAAAGCCAAACATTCTGTGATAAAGCCTCCTTCACAAAAGTGATAATGTTTTGTTTCTTGAAATGGCTATAAGGCTGTTTCTTATATGTAGTCTTATATTACAGTAATACTTATTTTAAGTCGCTTTGGAAAAAAACTTAAACAAAATGAAATGTAATGTAGTCTAACCTGGTTGTTCGTACTTGATATAAAAAGTTGTTCTCACTATGGAGCCAAAACAGGAGTAATCTGGTCCCTTTTCCGTGCTCTGGTCAATACATTTTGAATCAGCTGAAGCAACTTAACTGAGTTTTTGGTACACCCTGATAATAAAGAGTTACAATAGGCTAGCCTTGAAGTAACAAATGCATGGACTAGTTTCTCTGCATCATTTTGAGGCAAGATATGCCTGGTATGTGATTTTGTATAATACATTTAGCACACAACTACAATCATGACATCATTAGAAAATGAAATGATTTCATGATTTTTATGACTGTGATATTTTGTTTTCATTGATAAATGCGGAGTTTAAGCGTATAACAACCCTGCCCCTCCAATCAAGATTTCTCTCTCTAATGGATGTGCTATCTGACAAACTTCTGAAGGTTTTTGAGAAGAGAGGAGGACAGATAGGCCAGCGTCTGAACTGTATTATGTCAAACATGACTCAAGTAAGAATTAATTTTAAGGAAATTATACATTGAGTCAATAGTGTACACATTTCATTGAGCAAAACAGATTCTTTATTTTCTTATTCCCCTTCACTTTTTTGTTGGGTGTTAAAATATGTATTTATTTAAACACCACAGAGCATATAGCCAAAAGTATGTGAACATCCCTGTTTTTTGTTTAATAGCCAGACTACACTGAAAAGCTAGAGGGCTTTTAATTTAAAACGGATACAGGAAATGAAACATTTTGTATCAGGTCAGACAGGAGTATATCAGATAACAAGGAGGCTTAAAAGTACTGAAATCTGACCAAATGTACTTGTTAAACACAGGGAGTTAGTAATGGGTATATATATGTATTGATTTGTTAGATCTCACTCTGTTCCTTTTGTGACTGTGCGCTCTGCAGGCAGAAGATGAAGACGTCATTCTGCGGTCCATTCAGGGGATTACAGTGGGACTTTATGTCGTCAAACACAATTCCACCATGAGACCAGATGACAGATGAGACCGGAGGACAGATTTTCCTGGAAGGCCAACAGGTACTAACTGATGTGGACAACATTGCATTAGCTGCTGCTGTTTGGACTAATGTATGCAATGAACCTGAACGACCCCCCTAAACTGAAGTGCACATTCGAAGTGCTCCAGCAAATGTTAATGGAGCTAGACGGCAACATGCGCTCCAAGAAAGCCCAATCGTCTAAAAACAAACTATTTGAGTGAGCTGTTGCCATGGACCATTGTGCACTTTTACAGCATTCATACTGGACTTTCATCGATACAACTGTCTTGCACTTTCTTTGCTCATGCTTTTTGCTGTATTGATTTGCATGTTTCAGAAATGTGGGTTTTTCCTGGGGTCATGTGTTTTCAGAATGTACCCCTTGTCATGTGTTTCAGAATGTACTAATTGCACTAATTGTACTAATGTACTAACTTCAAAATGTCAGTTCTTGTTTTTATTTGTAATACTTTCTTTAGTGCATATGTGGTGAGAAACCAGGCCATTATTATACTTTCATGTATTTTTCCAAAGCAATGCCATTGCTTTTTTGTATTAAAGTGCCCTTTCATATTAGCAGGTTACTATTTAAATAATGGATTTGCAAGAACATTTCCTTTTTTCGGCTAGGCGTTGACATTTTCTGTTAATTGTTTAAGCTTCCTTGCTGTGTTCTAACACAATAATATATATGTACATGCATCACACATTTTCTATTTCTTCTATTTCTTTATTTTCAATGTATTTGTTAATTCTCCTGGGGCTGCATGATGGAAAAACCAAAAGCTCATCTGGATGGGTGGTGGTTGTTAATATTGTTTTATTTTTTGAGAAAAATACATGAATGTTGTTCAAAGAAATGTGTTTGTGTTTATTGACTATTTGTTTTAAAATGTTATGATAAATGCTGTAGATATAAGAGATTAGGATGGATCCTGTAGAAGAATGTACGACATGAAATAAATAATCTTATGTACCCCTTGAGCACTAGGTAGATTAAACAGAAAACTATAGCATGTAGTTTCAACAAAACATTAATGTGGCTTTAACAGGTACAAATGAAATATACTGAGTATATTAAAAGCCAAAAAAATGAACATTAAAAGACATGTTGGTTAAACATAGGGTAAATGAATATACCTATATTAAAGGAAATATTCACATTAACATAACAATTTCATGTTTCTTTGACATAACATAGTTGTGTGTCTCTAACATAATGGAATAGTTTTGAGTACATGTTTGTAATATGTGCAACCGGTTTCCATATTAAAATCATGTTAATCCAACAGCCTTTTTTTTTCAGTGCAGAATCCAAGCACCCACCCACCACCACACCAGGCTCCAAGCACCCACCCACCACCAAACCAGGCTCCCAGCACCCAACCACCACCACACCAGGCTCCAAGCACCCACCCACCACCACACCAGGCTCCCAGCACCCACCCACCACCAAACCAGGTTCCCAGCACCCACCCACCACCAAACCAGGTTCAAATTATGCTGAAACCATCACACCAAATCCCACCAATGCGGCAGCCACGTAAAAGAACCAAAACAATGAAAGGTATGTTTAGCTTATATTCTACTCAAATTTAGATGCCACATAAGCATCAGTAAGTTAATGTTGCGATTTTTGTAGACGTTTCAAACATTGATTTATTAAAGGCCGGACTCATATTTGCCTTCAAATGTTATGCATGGATGCTATATTTATGTTTCGCACGCATGCACATTTTGGAGTTAAAACAAAGACACAACAGTAACCTGTAAGTATGTTGTCTGATAAGCTGAAGTCACATTCATTAAAACCTTTCTATACTCTATAATTTAATAGAAAGCTTGCACATCATTGCTTAATGTAATATAGTGCTACAGAGCCCAAGTCCCAGTGTAATTAATATAAGACTAAAACATATCCACTCAGTAGCAAGCAATGTAAGATGTAATCAGTCCATTAGCAGACACAGCAACATCCCGAAGGAATGGCAGAGAAGCTAAGATTTTGAATAAAACCATGTGTAGACTCTTAAACTTCTGTGATTTCTCAGTAGGAAACACTAAATGTGCTTATGTCACACAGTGGAAATGTTTGTGCATTCTGAGTTGAGCCCTATACAAAACGTACTTTA